>NW_020292107.1:0-276864 GCF_003184845.1 Aspergillus ibericus CBS 121593 | reverse complement strand
AACTCCCATCCCCACCACGTCCGTCTCCGTCCCCCCGTCAATACCCATAACTAACACCCCGCCACTGAGTATATAGTACGCCGATCTCCCCCAAGCCGATCTCGAAACCGGGCCTATCCGCCAACACAGCTGTACTCCACTCACCGCCCACCCCACGACCTCCATCGTGACCACCGCGCACGAACACTGCGAGGTATGTGAGCGGGCTGTCACCCGGAGGGAGCGGAAACATGCCCAGATGCATTGCTGTCGGATGGTGGCGCTGGTGTTTATTGTTTTGTTTATTTGTTTGACGATTCTGGGGATTGTGCTGGCGAGGGCGGGGGCGGGGCATCATTAGGGGGGAACTTAGGCGTGTGTAGGGTTTTGGGTGGATGGTGGAGTTTGGGTTTATATTTGGGTTGGTATGTTTACGGTGTTTGCATATAGTATAATGTTGATGTGCTCTGCGCCCCTTTGAGCACGAGAAGGTCTATCGGTTATAGTTCATATCGCATGCAATTCACTTCCAAGGCTGAACTGTTCCTGGTAGCTCGAACACTAACGAAGGCCTCTGGTACAAAGCATCTGGACGATTCAAATCAAGTAATAGATGCCTTCCAACATTTTATATCGGTTGCATGCAGTCACAGTGAGATTTTTAACATCATTAGGGTCTGTGAGCATTACGATAATAGGTGAGTCTATATTCTTTCCGCATTGGCCATGACTATAGACCCTAAGCAATGGCATAATTAATTAACAAACCCCATAAACCATTCAAAGCATAAATAGTATCAGCAAGTTAATCAAGCGCTACATTCCGAACTGCACTCAGCACCCACCTCACCTCCTCCGCCACCAACTCCGGCTCCGTAATCTGAATATTATGCCCACTCCTCCTCGTAACCGAATACCTCCCCACAGACGACAAATTCAACAACTCTCTCTGAAACTCCTCCTCACACTCCTCCCACCTCTCCAAATACTCCCGAAACCTCCTCCTCTGCTCCTCCGTCCCATTCCCTCTCGCCACCCCCGCCTCATACAACAACTCATGATCCCTCTTCGAATTCCCTCTCAACACACTCACCGGCCTCCCCCCCAACACATTCCCCCCCGGCACCAACTGTCCCTTCCTCCCCAGCACCCCCCGACTGACCTGCAAAAACGGCAATTCTAGCCCCGCCTGCATTTTATACCCCTCCCTCCCTTCCTCAGCCATTAACTCCCCCCACTCCGCCTCACTCAGCGCATGATCCCCCGCTAACCGGACCACATCCATATACTCCACCCCCTCCGTCACAGCACCGATACTCTCATCCGGCCACCTCTCAAACATCATCCTCTCCTGCACCGCATCCACGAATACCATCCCGCAGATATCCCCCGCCGGGCGCGCGGCGAGGAATTCCCGCGCGAGGATCCCGCCCCACGAGTGGCCGATGACTAGGTACGGTGGGGGGAGGCATGCCACGGTGAGGAGCTGGTTCAGCTCGTCGATGATGGTGAGTGAGGAGGGGGGATTCGGGGAGGGGTCGCTTCGGCCGTACCCGGATCGTTCGTATAGGAGGATGGGGATGGTGGTGTCGAGGTGGCGGCAGACGGCGCTCCATTCGAGCGCGCTGCTGGTGATGCCGGTGAGGATTAGGGCCAGGGGAGTGCCAGGGTGGCGCGGTGGGCCGCGGAGGGCGTAGCTGAGGGTGTGGGTTTCTAGATGGGCGGTGTGGGTGAAGTGGTTCATTGTGGGGGGTGGAGAGAATCTGGGGAGGGAGGCTATGGTATGTGGTTTGATTGGATTTATATGGTCTAGAGTAGGGTTGTTAGTGCTGATGGGTGAGTCACTCGTTGTTGGCTAGTTGATGGTGCATGCCCTAGTTTGACACTAGGGTGATGGCGTGGATTGATGTGTCTTGATCGTTGGAGTGATAGGTACTCTGGGGAACATGCTTCTTGATGAAGTCGTGATAAAGGTATTTGCTCCGCTACCTTTGTTAGTTGTGATAGGTTGGGGAAATTGAGAAAACAGTAGTAGTACCATCTCTATGATTGGTCGGCAATATATACACACATACCCGGGAGGTGGACTACATATAGTCAATGTACTTTCTTCGAATCAAAAAGGTGCAGCCATTACCTTCCTGCGGATGCTCGCAACCGGAGCCTACCATCAACCACCAAGCAAACCAACCTAATCTGAATCAGAGGAGATGCTTGATGTCCTGATGGTGACATTACGCAAAAAGAAAAAGAATTGAGCTCCGATAGGGGGAATCGAACCCCCGGCTGCCGTGTGAGAGACGGCGATGTTAGCCACTACACCATATCGGATGTTGTATGGAAGACTGCATATTTTTAAACATCAAGTGGCTGCCACAAATCTTTTCCTGCTTGACCTGGCTGTGGGGACTGCATACGGTGTTGGGATGTCCACATCTACATGGGTGTACGTGCCTTCCTGATCCAAAGAGAGTAGCTTTTTCTTGGTCTCTCTCACGATTTCGAAATTTTCCTCATCATACTATGCACACGGGCGACTACAAGGTAGAAGCCTGGCCATGGATTTCATTCAACTACATCATCTGATTCCCTGGTACGATAGCAGACCATCTACGTTAGCTATCAAGATGAGTTGGGCTTTCCAGGACTCGTATACCCAGACGTGAGTGCCCAGCATGCTGGCCTGGCCTCCGCTGCCGGAGGGCTAGATTACGGGTATTCGACATAATTGGACCGAGTCAGCCATCACAGCCATGGTGAAAAATGAGTCATTGTCTCTACAGCGGTTAAACGACATGGCCATTCGCAATATCATCCCATACTACCAGCTCCATCTGGATAACGGAAAACAGCCAGCCACGGTGGGAGAAACTGACTATGTGGATGTCCGTGCGAACCATTCCCGACGGATCCGCGAGAATGGAGCCAAGTCGATTGTCCTGTTGAAGAATACTCGCTCTGCGTTGCCGCTTCGGAAACCTCGGATTATGGGCGTGTTTGGTGCCAATGCTGGTGCTGCCGTGGCCGGGCCGAATTACGCCTACAACCCCATCACTGGCTCTGGGCCAACGTACGACGGACATCTGGCCACTGGAACCGGATCCGGACAGGCCTCGTTCCCGTTGCTAGTGACACCGCTGGCTGCATTGGCCTTCCGGGCTCTCCAGGATGGAACCATGCTCCGCTGGATCCTGAACGACACGTACACGTCCACCGACACATCCGCTCTGGGTGCCGGGACGGGAGTGGTTCCGGGGTACGTTAACTACGCTCAAGTCTCCGACGTATGTCTGGTATTCATCAATGCCTTGGCCGGCGAAGGTGAAGATCGCACAGAACTCTACAACGACAACCAAGATGTGCAGGCGCAGCAGTGGGCTGTCAAGGGGGGTGAGGATGGGTTTAGCGTGGGGGCGAGTTCGAGGGATTTGAGGTTGTCCAAGACGGTTAGTATTCGGACGGAGTGAGTGGTTTGGTGCTGCAGGGTGGTATTAGAAAATGTCTGGATTTATTATCTTGAGCATAAGCGTTCGGCCCAATATGATCCCACTGAGTGCAGATCTTCACTAAACTGTTCAGCCGTTTCAATTATCCGCATGCCAGATCCTCGAAATAGGGACTAGCAATGTTTTCCACTCCAGCAGTGGGTGGGTAGAATTAGGCCTGAACCTTCGTCATTATTTCCCCCGCGTGTCTCAACAAGTATTCCCTAGGGAAATCATATGCTTGGAGATTTACGAGAACATAGAAAGCAAGAAGTACTTACTATCTCCAATAATCAAACCATGCCCTCAAAACCCTTTATCCTCACCATCGTCAAGCTCACACTAAACCGCCTGTAAAATTAATGGGGAGGTTTTGGAGGGGGTTATTCAGCGTGCGGTCTCCACTTGCCTTGCCTTCCGTCTATGTGGGAATTGATCGCTGATGGAATGAAAAGGGTACAATTCGGTGGCGATGAGATTATCGCGAGTAAGAAAGGGCGGGGAGTGCGACTACGTGTATGGCGGCGGGGGTTCGGGTTGTGGAGGCGGTGGTGAGTGCGTTGACTGGGGAGGAGGTAACGGAGGAGGCGTTTGTTTATGTACCGGGGATGGAGGGGGTGTAGAAGTGGCTACTGGCTTAGGACTTGGGGGTGGGTTATTTGCGGTTCGGGTGTTGCCGGTGGGGGAGTTGGTGGAGGGGGAGAAGAGGTTGTTGGGGGTGGCGACGGAGGAATTGAAGGTGAATATTGCGATGGAGCCTGACACGCCGCTAGGTATCGATATGAGTAGGTGTTGATGAAGGTCCTGTCAGTGTTGGCATTAGTATCGAGTTCCAAATATAGAACGCCAAGAAAGACATGATGCCCTAGTTGTTGACAATAAATATCCTTCGCTACCCGGGAGGTGCCAAGGATTGAGCGAGTGAGACTGCTGCTTGGCACCGTGAGAGCCGGGTGTGGATGGAGATCGACCGCGTTGAATTCCACGGCTGGGATCCGAAATATCTGATCTCCGCGGAGCGAGATCCCATGATATGGGAGGATCTGATATCAAGAACCGCTGTCCATGCCTACCTAATACCAACACGTGGTTTCCATAGGCAATAAGCTCAAGACGTGATAAAAGTGCAATAGGAAAGAAATGAAAAGATGACGAGAGCCTTTATGTTTAGAAACCTCGGAAGTTCGGCAGAGATTTCTTTATCGAAACATTCTTCTCTGACCCGTCAATCTGAGACCCTGATCTATGTATAGAACAGTCTTGGACCGGAGAACATCCGCTAGAGAAGAACGTTCCAACCACCAAGGCATGAATTCTATACTGCTCTAAGAGTGGAATTGTTGACCACTTCCAAGCATATTGTCATCCAGAATTTCCCAAATAGGACAATGACTCTACCTTGACCATGTTCATATCATAGTTGTCCACCGTATACACGCACTGCGGTGGAGTCACTCGATTACTAGAGTTCCTCTGAACAAGATCTTGGCATACATTGGTTGTGACTAATTGACCTACACTAGACCAATTTTGCTCTCCCTAGCACCATATGTGTGTCCATTTCTGTCAGTATCGGCACCAGCATTAGTATTAGTATTGCCGAAGTGAACCTGCTAGCCCTAGTTCTCATCGTCCGCCAGACCAGCCTTCCTATGCCGCATATAACTACCGCGATTCGTGGCCTGTGAGACAAGCACCATTGTTCGCAGCTAGAGGTGTTTAAATCGCCGGCCCTGGCCTCAGCCTAGGATGCATGATCATGATGCTGGTGACGTCTAGGGTGGTCCGAACCCTTGCACTCCTCGTGTGCATCTTCATCCTCGTCACTCTTTGGCAACTCCGGCTGAATCATTTTCAAAGCGTGTCGCCGTCTGCCCATGCCCATGGCTTGACTGCCGATATCGATTGGTCTCGTTTCGCCTATACGCAATATGTCACGAACACGGCCTACCTCTGCAATTCAGTCATGCTCTTCGAAACCCTACATCGTTTAGGCAGCAGAGCCGATCGCTTTATGATGTACCCAGCGGAATTTCCCACCAACGGTAACTCCGTCGAAGCGAAACTACTTCGCAAAGCCCGCGACGAGTATGGTGTGAAATTGATGCCGATTGAGGTCCAAAGTCGGAAGACTGCCGACTGTAAGTCATCGCCTAGAAATCAACGGGAACCTGCGGAATCGTTGGCTGAAAACCAGTAGCAACATGGGCACAGAGTTACACCAAGCTCCTAGCATTCAACCAAACGCAATACGACCGTGTTCTGAGTCTCGACTCGGACTCGACTATTCTGCAGGTAAGTACAGTCCTCTGAGTACTTACATATTGCTAAGATCCAGACTATGGATGAATTGTTCCTCCTGCCACCATGTCCCGTGGCCATTCCCCGGGCATATTGGCTCAATCCCAACGATCGGGTCATGAGCTCCCAGGTCATGCTTGTTCAGCCATCTGCCGTCGAATTCCGTCGCATCGAGCAAAGTATCGCCGCAGCGGGGTCGAAAGAGTATGACATGGAGATTGTAAACGCTTTATACCGAGATAACGCATTGATTCTCCCGCACCGTCCATATAACCTGTTGACAGGTGAATTTCGCTCGACAAACCATACAGCGTACCTCGGCAGTTTGATAGACCCATGGAATCCTGCCGAGACCTTGAAAGAGGCCAAGTTTGTACATTTTTCCGATTGGCCGGTTCCCAAGGTATGTTTAATCCATCATAAGTGTTCGACGCTAACAGGTTAGCCGTGGATACGAGCTTCGAAGACGGTGATTGCGGAAAATCAGCCCAAGTGTGAGATGGATCCTCAGACGGGCCGATCTGATGATTGTCGCGCTCGGGATGTTTGGCGCGGTTTGTATGAGGACTTTGCGAGGAGACGTCAGGTATTGCTCTTTCATCCTGGTTGGGTTTGGGCTAATGGGTCTAGGGTGTTTGCGGTATGACGGTCACCACGAATTGACTCGTCCGATCAGCCACTCCACCTATGACCTTATTTATAGTGGTATGAGGGTCCATTTGTAGGAGCTTTGTCGGGAAAGCAAACTAAAAGCAATATTTATACTTTTTCAATAACGACTCACGAACAACGATGTTGATAAGTCGCTTCTACCTGAGAGGCAGCTTACGCGCGACGTTCGATCTGACATATAACCGCAAACAGAATCTGAGCTCCTATACAATTCTGAATCTTGGTGCTCGAAGAAGATCCCTAAGATTGCTGTACCTGGATGATGCCTTGGCTATGATGTGGATTTTCTCAATTCAACACACTTCAACCTTAGCGGTAGCTACTTGCACCCATCCATCTAGTTAGTTAATATGATACACGGCGTGACGATCATGAATAATAGCAGTGGGCCTCGCAACTCTATTTCACCTACTATATCGTAATTGATATTGTTCTCCGCAGCTGCTAACAACCTCTGGTACTCCACAGGATAATGGTAGACTGGTAGTATATTTACAACTGTGGACTAACCGATCTACAATGATTATTGGCAGCATACCATAGTATGAAGAGCAGGACCTGATTGGAGGTACCTCTTATCTTGCCTTGACCCGAATCGGCCACCAGCATGGCAGCCCCCGCATGTGATCGCATCCCTTGCGTGCCAAGACCGGCTGTCATCTGATTGACCACCAGATCTTCCCGGCGCCAATCAGCTGATGCCCGACCGATTTATTTTTCCAAAGTGAAATCAGATTGGACGCCTTATACTATACAAAAGCTAATTTATATTTACATCTTACTCAGATTGGTTTTCTGTTGAGGTGCCTGCCAAGTGGAATTTTTACGAGGATACTATGATACTACGTGACACACTGATGACTCGAACCCACCGCCTGCAAATTTTTACACGTTTCCCGAAGGAAAAACGCCGCCGAGAGGGGCTGAAAGCGGAATACGGCAGAGTTTCCCGCCCACCTCCCATTGGTGGGACGGCCTCCACTATGGGATGATGTGCGCAATTGACCAATGGGAATGTCACCCCGAGGGACGCTGTTCGGGCGGGGGGTATTGTCTTTCGCAGCAGCAATCCCCCGCGGTAATGACCGCCGAAAATTCGAGGTCACGTCCAAGAAGTGCGAACCACATTATTCACCACTGCAATTCCAATTTTGATTCGATCATTCATGTGCTGCGCGCTCCCTTGCTTCGTCCCCCGTACACGCTCGAAACCGCTCCCGCTCAGGCTCAGCGCACCATGGAGTCTTCCCTTGGGAATCTAGAGGCCAATCGACCCGGCAGTGGCAGTCCGAAGCCTCTCCCCGGCAAGTTGAACGCGTGGGTGGATGGCAAGCTGCCCGAGGCCGTGGATGATGGCGACCAGCAGATCATCGAGGCCGGTGAAGCCAAGTACCACCGCCTCGGCTGGAAGGGTCTCACCATCATGCTGATTGTGGAGGCCATCGGTCTGGGGGCGCTATCCATTCCTTCCGCCTTTGCAGCCCTCGGCATGGTGGCCGGCGTGATCTGCTGCGTGGGCATCGGCTTGATTGCTATCTACACCTCGTACGTGATTGGACAGGTCAAGCTCGCCTTCCCGGCGGTCCGCGATTATGGCGATGCCGGGGCCTTGCTGATGGGCTCCTGGGGGCGCGAGCTCTTCACGGCCATGTTGATCCTGCAGCTGATTTTCCTCACGGGCTCCAATTGCTTGACTGGTACCATCGCCTTGCGTCATATCTCCGACAGTGGCATCTGCTCCGTCGTCTGGAGTGTGGTGTCCGCCATTATTCTCCTCTTGCTGTCGATTCCGTCTTCTTTTGCCGATATGGCGTGGCTGGGCTACTTGGATTTCGTGTCCATCGTGGCGGCCATTGGTATCACCATCATTGCTACCGGCGTTCGGGGGACCGATTCCCCGGGTGGTTTGGCCGCCGTGGACTGGTCGGCCTGGCCCCAGGGTGATCCGACCTTTTCGGATGGATTCATTGCCATTAGCAACATCGTCTTTGCGTATACCTTTGCCAGCTGTCTCTTTTCGTTCATGGATGAGATGCACACTCCGAAGGACTTTACCAAGTCGATCTGGTCGCTGGGGATTCTCCAGATCGTGATCTACACCATCACGGGCGCGACCATCTACGCCTTTGTTGGTATGGATGTCCAATCACCGGCCCTGCTGTCCGCCGGCAACCTCGTCAGCAAGATCGCGTTCGGCATCGCCCTCCCAGTGATTTTCATCTCCGGCGCCATCTGCACCATCGTGGCGGGTCGATTGATCCACGGCCGGATCTACGCCAACAGCGTGACGCGTTATATCAACACGCCGAAGGGATGGATTACCTGGTTGATTGTGATTACCGTGTTGACGATCATCTCGTGGGTCATCGCAGAGGCCATTCCTTTCTTTGACGATCTGCTGTCGATCACGTCGGCACTCTTCACCTCGGGGTTCTCGTTCTACCTTCCCCCTGTGCTCTGGTATGTCCTCATCCGCAAGGGCAAGTGGTATTCCCGGGAGAACCTCGTGACCAGCCTGGTGAACCTGTTTGTGTTCATCTTCGGTCTGGTGGTCCTGGTGGGTGGTCTTTATTCCAGTATCCAGGATATCGTAAGTACATGCATCCCAACCCCATCCCATACCCCATGGAATCCCACTAACCGGGATATACAGAAAAACAACTACGCCGACGGCGATGTCCACAGTCCATTCACCTGCGGTGACGTTGATTAAATTACTTGTTCTGCAATTACTTGTTTGCTTCTACGTAATGGTTCCGCTGTTTGCTTAATTCAGTGCTTTACGCCTGACATCATGTTATGAGGTTATATGAAGCAGGTGATGGGCCTGTATTGCTATTTGCTGTATATTAGCTGCCGATGGTACCTGTATATAATGAGGGGATGTCCGCATGAGCAGCCACCTGCCTGGCCTTGCTCCGACTCCGACTTCCTGTGGTTTTATCTGCTGCCGACCGTGATGAGGTGGAGTGCCACTCGGGCAGTGAGCAATTACACCATCTTATGATTCCTCCCTTTCTTTCTATTTTTGATGTCGGCAACAGCTAGGTTAATCTTCCGTCAAGTGAGATCATACTGACTGCTTGCAGATGTCGACCCTATTTTGAAGTCCTGCATATTTTCTCATACGCAACACCATCAATCCGCTCCGATTTGATTTTTTTTTTTTCATACTGCTGTATCTTCCAGATACCGTAGGTCTAAAGATCGGTGCCGCTGGAAGTCACACTCTGAGATCTCGCTTGACACTAGCCCAGCGCTTCAACATCAGGTGCATATCCTCGCCCTGGATATGCATTCTTCATACGGCCCAACCCAGACCACAGAACACATTGACGCGTATACTCTCAAACTGGCCATGCACTTCACTAGTAACTATATCTTCACCAAGCCTCCCCCTTCCCCACCCTCTCTCTCCCTCTCACACACCCCATACTCCCCCAACCACCACCGCCCTAAACCCAATACTCACACCTCCCAACCCATCCCGACCAACCGAAACCCTCCTCCGAGACAGGGGATTACTCCACATAACACGCCGTCCGCCCCAACGCCGTAATCGCACTAATACACTCATACCTCCCTCCCGCATTACACGCCGTCCCCGCCGTCCCATCCGCATTACTCACCCCGTCGGCGCGATGCGCGTTGCCGCAGATACTCGTGCAGTCGAGTTCGCCGATACTGGCGTCCTACCCCCACATATACCCACGTGCGTTAATTAGAATGATGTATCTTGATGAAAAGGAGGGGGAAAAGGAAGAGAGGGGTACCGAGTACACGCAACAATGACTCGCATCGGCGAATTCACATTGGCAGTAGGTGCAGGCGTGGGCGGTGAGGGCCACCAGGAGGAAGGTGAGGAGGGGGGTGAGGAGGAGGAGCATTTTGGTTGTTTCTTCTTCTTCGGTGATGTCTTCTGTCTTTGTCTTTGGTCTGAAGTATAATTGTTTCGAGAAAGGGAAACTGGGTCTGAGATGAGGGGGAGGATGAGTGTCGTGATGAGCATCCATGGGCTTTTTATATCTTATCTGGAGGATCGCCACCACTTTCCCCTGACATGTCATGCCATGTCATGTCATGTATTCGGGGTATCTTCACAGGATGGCTCAGGATCATATCTAGGATCAGTATACAGAGGATGCATGACCAAGTAGGAAATGTATACGAAATTCACGGTCCGGCATGGGCGATACTATAGAGGGAGCTTAAGATCGACGGAACCTTACTGAAACGGTTTGCAGCACTCTAAGTTACTTTAATTGGGGGGGCTTAGCGTGGTGGATTTGCCGAGGAATCTCCGGTCGTCTACATAGTACCGGAATCTGCCGGGGAAGGATCCAGCTGGGCTGTGATTAGGGGTTTGATTAGATAGGGAGCTGTGATCTAGCTCTGTGGGAATCATTGATAGAAACAAGAGCCTGATACTGACCCGGTACTATGGTGGGAGCATCAAGGGCATCATGGATTACAGCAGGTTCCTACCCCCTCCAACCAAGAAGCTTTCCTCGCACTCGCATTCATCCTGCCACAAGCATCGCTGACTCGTGTGCTCAGGTGAAACTGGTTGCCCGTGGTCCGTCGATCCTTCATCCTTCGCGTCAATAAGTAAGACACCCCGCTTTGCTCCCCTGCCCGAGCAATAAGCTTTACAATCGCACAGCTATAGGATGCAGCTCTTCTTCGGGCACTTGAGCGTGACGATGCTGCTATGTCCCCCTGAGGGTCCTATCTAAATTGTGTAAGATAACTATACGACTGCCTCGGGTATCAAGAATGCCGCATGCTCGGTGATTCACGCCGCCAATGGCTATTCCAGGACGGTGTCCCATATATATCGCTACGCTACATACTGCAGGAGAAGCCGGATGGTTTGCAGCGAATCGGCAGGCTCCCCCGCCAGCTCGTGGTTCACCGTGCCGTTGACCCCCCCGGGCCGCCCAGCACAAGGGCGTCCAGCCATCCAGGTCCGTTGCATTGACCCCTGGTCCCTCGAGATCCCGCAGAATACACTCGACGACCTGCACCCACCCGGAGAAAGCCGCCCAGTGCAGGGGCCGATTGGCGGCGGCCGCCGCCGCGAGGACGCTGCCATACCGTCCGAACCACCCGTTCACGTCGGCCCCGTGGGCAATCAGGTACCGGATGGTCTCGATCACGGCCTCGAGAGGGTGGCTCGACTGACAGACCGAATGCAAGGGAGTCCCGGGCTCGTCGACGTTCTGCTGGTCAATGTTGAACCGTTTCCGGTACTCCAGAAAGGGGTGAATGGTCGAATACAGCCGTTCCGGCGGGGGATCCTGCAGCTCCGCCCCGGCATCGGCCAACAGGCGCAGCATATCAGGGTTGCGGCCGGCCGCGGCATATGACCAGGCCCTCCATCCCTTCTGCCACTCGCCGTCCACCATGGCTTCAAGATCCGCGCCATGATGCAGAAGCAGTCGGGCCGCCAATAACCCTACCTGCTCCCGGCCCTACTACCATTCCAGCGGGGGACATGGCACCGCGATGGCGGTCCAAGTCTATCGCGTCTGCCCCAAAAGCGAGACTGCACATCATCAAGCTGGAAGATGCCACCAATGCCGCGACCAAGAAACGAGCCATCAAATCCCAAGAGTGCCGCCAAGGTAGGTCACAGCTCACCGATGATCTACCGAACATGCTGACCCCGACCAGGCAATCAACCACGCCATTGACAGCCAAGCCGATATCATCTCCATGTCCTGGAGTCCATCCATCATCCGGCTCGGAGGGCCCAAGCAAACCGGACAGATCATGGATCAGGTCGGGAGCCCCAACAATGTCGACTACACCTGCCCCGGAGATGGGGTGAGCACGGAGCGATGGGGACCCGGTGAGATCCGGGAGACACATTCGCTGACGGGCTCCTCGGTGGCGACGGCCCTTGCTGCCGGTCTGGCGGCCCTGATCCTCTATTGTGCTCAGGTCCGTCTTGCCCTCAGTGAGGGGGAGGAGCGCCCGACGGCCTCGGCTTCTCTGGGGAAGCTCCGAACGCCCGAGGGCATGCGAACAGCATTTGATACGATGCGCAATGAGGACAGATATCTCGCGGTTTGGAAAGCGTTTGGCAAGACGGACCCATTTAGCAGTTCCCGCGTTCGTGATGATGTTGTGAGGGTGGCGACGACACTGTCGCCGTAGTCAGGGCCTCGGGGGTTGATACTATTTCCACTGGAGGCGTGAGTTCTGTCTGGCTTCTTTCATCCGTTCTTTGGTTGGTTATGATAGCAGCTTGGTTTCGGTCCTCCTGTGCCATTTATCCTTTAGTCTGGCATCTGCGATGGACCATAAGCAGTGCGCACCAGTCAGTGGTCAATCATATTATGTTACTTACATAGCTAATATGCTACGCTTCTTGGTCTTTTGTTGTTGATCTAGACCAGGCACGCAAGTGCTGAATTCTGGATGCCATACCATTGAATATATATTATCGTCGATATTATTACCAAAGGAAATACCACTTCACTACGAAGCCATACCCCATCTCCACACTTCTCCCATCCACACAGCGTACAACCACCACAACCCTAACCCGCCCCCTCCACCTCCAAAGGCATCAGCTCACTCCACCTCCTCCTCCTCGGTACTCGTGGCCAAAAACACCCGCCCATTCCTCCCCTCCTTGCGCTCAAACTCCAACGACAAATTCGCCAAATGCCCCAATACCCGCCCGATCGCCTTATCCCCTTTGTCCTGCCGTCCGCGGCCCAAATTATCCAACCACGCAATCTTATTCAACACGTAATACACCAATGCGATCACGATCTCCACTCCAATACAGTACCCCCATAACCGCACCACGGTGACGATATCCGTCCAGCCATTGCTCGTCTCTTTGCTGATGTATTGATCGTACGGATCGGTGATCATGTCGCGGTTCGAGAACCAGCCGAAGAGACAGAAGATGGTGGCGAGGATGTCCACGCCTAGGATGGCGGCGACGAGGGGCAGGGAGGGCCAGGTGGAGCTGCCGCGGGTGACGAAGATGAGCCAGTTCTCTGTGAGGGCGACTTCCAGGAAGATGACTTCTTGGATGGAGCCCCAGTTTTGGATGATCCCGCCGTCCGGGAGGAAGAGGGTGGCGCGGATGATCCAGGTACCGATGGCGAGGAGCAGGCCGAGGATGATGCTGATGATCCAGATCTTGGGCATTTGCCACTGTACCGGGCGGAGTTCGTAGGAGGCGTTGTCGTAGGCGACGGCCACGGTGGCAACGTCGGCGAAGAGAGCCAGGAAGACGACGAGGTCGGTGCGGATGCTTTCGTTGAGGATAATCATTGTGGTCACGAGGTAGATTTCGAGGTGGAGGCACAGGGCGATCCGGTATTGGATGTAGGCTTTCATCCGGTGGAAGATTTGGCGGGCGACCTGTGGTTTTAGTTAGGTTGGTGGGAGTTGGGGGGAGGGGGAAGGTACCTTGATGGAATCGATGATGGTGGAGAGGCCAGGCTCCAAGAAGACAATGTCGGATGCGGATTGCGCGGCTTCAGAGGCGCCCTCGACGGCGATTCCGCAATCCGCCTTCTTCAATGAAGGCGCGTCGTTGACGCCGTCGCCTGTCATGGCGGTGAGATGGCCGCGATCCTGAAGCATTTCGACCACTTGGTATTTGTGCTCGGGGAACACTTCCGCGAAGCCATCGGCTTTCTCTACCAATTCGCCGGCCATGGCGCCACTGAGACCACCGCTGATGAGTTTCTCGGAGTTGTAGACCTTGGTGCCGAGTGCCAACATTTTACAGGTCTCTTTGGCAATAGCGATGGCATCGCCGGTCAGCATCTTAACCTTGATGCCGAGCTTCTGTGCTTCGGCGATGGTTTGTGCTGTATCGTCGCGAGGAGGATCAAACATGGGCAGCATTCCTAGTAAACTCCACTCTTCACCTTCCTTTTGAACGGCCACACCGAGGGATCGGAAGCCACGCTGTGCGAACTCGGTCGCTTTCTCTCTGTACATCTTCGCAGTGGATTCCGAGCAGTTGGTTAGAGCCAAGACTGCTTTCGGTGCTCCTTTGGTGCAGGTATACCGCTCGCCGTTGAGGGAGACATTCGCCACGATTCGTTTAGAAACCGGGTCAAATGGGGTAAAGTTTTCTGTCTTCCACCCTTGTTGAAGGATCTCTTTGGCTTTGGGGTACTGATTGACAGAGAGAACGGTCACCTTGTCGATCGGATCGAGGGAGCGGACATTATGGGATGAGGCGAGGGCAGCGACTGCAAACATCCAGTTGACATCGACCCCTTCCGCCACGAAAGGCTCCCGAATACTGAGGCGGTTGGCGGTTAGGGTTCCGGTTTTGTCAGAGCAGAGAATGTCCACGCCCTGTTGATGTTAGCACAACAACACCACGAGGAAGAGGTCAAGTCAAAGATTGGATATAGCTCCGTGACTCACAGCGAGCGACTCGATGGCGGTCAATTTCTGAACAATGGCCTTCTTGTTGGCAAGGTAAGCAGCCCCGACTGCTAGGGTGGTAGTTGTGACAACCGGCAAACCGACAGGGACTCCAATAATCAAAATGGACAGCGTATAGAAGAGCAGAGTCTGTTCACCCGGCGAGGCGATGGGAATGTTGCGAAAGAAGCCGCCAATCCACACAGCCAACAGCCAGGCCATGACAATCACCAACAGGGCCGTTCCAATGCTATCCATGACCTTTTGGAAATGGCCAGTATCCTTCGCGTTTTGCACCATGGATGCCGTGCGTCCCACGAAAGACTTTTTGCCGGTCGCCTGAACCACCGCATAAGCCTTGCCCCGTTTGCACCCCGTGGTGTAAAACACCTGGTCGCCGACGAACCGGTCCACGGCAAGGGACTCGCCGGTGATGGCGGAGTGATCGCAGGCCAGGATAGGATAGCCATTGTCTTCATCATCTTCATCCGAGCTGCCCTCGTCGCTGGACTTTTCGTCCGCTTTCTCATCCAGTTTCCCTTCGTCCCGCAGCTTCTGGTATTCGTTCCATCCGTTATCAGCATCCTCGTAATCGCAAATCACCTTGGCATCGGCGGGGACAGTTTGGCCTTCTTCGACAATGATCTAGATCATAGCATCAGCATCCGATTATCCATAGACATCACAGAAGTCAACTTACCACATCGCCTGGAACCAGTTCCCTCGCCAGGATGTCCATCTCCTCCCCATTCCGGACCACAGTACTGCGCATGGCAATATCGGCCTTTAAACTAGCAACCACATCCTCGGCCTGTTTCTCCTGATACCAGCCCACGGCCGCATTGAGACAGAGGATGCCGATAATGACCCCAAAATCAATCCAATCCTTCAATCCGGCGGCCAAGAGGATCGCAATCTCCATCACTAATTAATTAGCACACAACCTACTTTTCCTCTTCCCTCCCAACCAAGCAACAACCCCCAAAGAAAACAGGCTAACTCACCATACAAAATCGGCCCCTGAAAATACGACAACAGCCTGGCCACCGGATTCTCCTTCTGCGAACTCAACTCATTAAACCCAGCCGACCGTCTCCTCTCCTCCACATCCGTATCCGCCAACCCATGATGAATATCCGTTATCCGCCATTCCTCGGGAAACTCCCTCGAGGACCCAACATGCTTCCATCGAAACTTGCGCTTCTTCCACGGCGCGTACCAGATGCGACTTTCGCGGATCTCACCCTCCCCGGGATCGTTGGCGTCTTTTTCGCGGTAGGTGGACATGAACCGGACCAGGCGCGTGTATTCGTCGAGTTTGGCGTCATCGTGGTTGGAGCGGGTGGAGCGGGTGGAGAGACGGGAGGGACGGCGGGAGGAGGAGGAGGTGTGTTCGATGTCGGTGGGCATTTTGGATACCTCTTGATGATGAGTGTGAGCAGAGAGGGAAGAGGGATGGGGAGGGGGAGAGGGGGAGGGAGGATGGTGGATAGAGGGGAATGACAGGTGGACTGGATGAGGCTCGAACGTAGCAGACAGGAAATGGATGGTTTTGTATGTCCCTTTCATCACACCTATTGGCATCAAGCTCATCCTGCATTCTGCATCCTGCATCCTGTTTCTGGTCGGTCGGATATCGGCATCCTCGGAGATAGAAAAAGACTCATGACGTCGCAGGCTGGATGTTCAGAGTGTCGAGTCGTCGTGATGGTCAAGGTCTGGCTTACCCGATCGAGAGAGATTCGTGGACAGCGTCTAGAAGCTGCAGCTAGCTATCGGAAAGTAAAAGCAAGCTGCAGAGATGCTCCACCTCCAACTCGGTCATCGCGGTTGATGGATCAGATGAAGCTGGTCTGATGTAATGTGTAGGCGCAGCTCCGGCGATCGGTGCGGAGGGGAAAAGCTTGGTAGAGACGGACCCACGGACGGGGCTCAGGGGTTATCGCGTTATCGCCACAGGGACGGACCAGCTGTCTAGCAGGTTATCTCTTCTAAGATGCCACAATAACAATATTAGCTGGATTACTCCGTACAGTAACTCGTTATAATCCCGCACTTGCATGTGACTTGATGATCATTCTGAACTGTATCATTCCAAGTCTACCTGCGATTTCAGCGACTATAATCACCGTTTCCCCTACCGTACGAATATCACGAAAATCCATCCGAATACAACAGACATGTCCCTAAAATCAACCATCAATACTCCGTACTACACACTAGAACCACGGTCCACTAAGAAATAATGAACCCCGGACCAAGCCCACCACCCACCAATCACAACCATCTGTTCCCCATCGGATATACGGCACTTGCATCCGCATCTGATAGGCCCGAGCTTTGGCAAAAACCGGTCTTGGGTTCCGGGCGTCCCGATACCTCCATACCTGTACTATAGTAACACAGCCCCTGTCACTTCAGTATCCAATCAGCCCAGACAGAAAATGTTGACATCACTTCTATATTCTGTGCTATTATGGATGATGATGATGCGCGGTGATGACACCATGTCGTGGGTAGAAATATGGAACGGAACAGGATGGGGGGGTTTTGATTGTCCGCACGACTGTGTACACTATACACTATGTGGGACGGACTGCTCATTTGGTATATGTACTTAATCTGGGGATACCGATACGTTCGGGAAAGAAAACGTTGGTTTTGGCCGGTTGGGTAGGATATACATCTCCATCTCCATCAAAAACTCCCTTTACTTTCCCTCGGGATTTAGATCTAAAGTATCTCGATCTATCTGTACAAAACCCTCCGATCACAATATTGTAAGTGCCTTCTCCCTACAATACATCTACTCTTGATTTTAACAGTGAGGAAGACTACCACCCACCTTTCATCCAACCGACAAAATGCCCCTCACCAAACGCAGCTGGGCCAGCGAAGAACCCGGCGTGATTCTCGACTTTGTCGTGGTCTTCCTCGTCCTGTGTGGCATCCTGGCGCTGATCATCCAAAAGGCGTGGCGGCACCGACAGGCGGAACGGGCGGAGTGGGAGGTTGAGGAGATTCGGGATGTGGAGAAGGGGAGTTGATTCTGTTACTCGTTTTTCTTAGCTTCAGGTTAGTTATGTGGGAAGATGGTTACGGGGATTCTGCGATGAATTAATTGATGGATGGAATGGATAGACGATAATGGCAGTGGTCGTTTTATTGCGGTTATTAGTTTCAAGGGTTGATGGGAAAATAGCAACGACATTTTTTTGGTATTGATTCTGCATAGCGTGTGGTCGAATACAGTTAATGAAGCAACTGGTCAATTTGTGCAAAGCGACACGGTAAAGACTGTGGTTCAGCGAACAAAGCAAGGATCAATCCGAGTCAAGCAAAACAAACACTGTCCGATATTCAGGTACATCGCGGTAGTACCGCTTCGCCTCGTACTAAGTATCAATCTCATCACCGGCGGTATCGACCTCGTCAGTACCGAAGTCCTCCCAAGGAATGGCAAACATGGCCAGTTGCTGCAAATGCCGTGCCACATGCTGCGTCCGATCATGAGTATACTGGAAGCACAGGTTACAGAGCTCTTCAGGCGCATCCGGCTCGTCGCTCGGGGGCACCCCAACAGCCACGGAGGCGTGCCAGAAGTACTGACGCGGAGAGACTTCCTCGGCGGACATGTGGTGATCCTCGACCATATGCTGCGTAAATTCAGCCCGATCTTCAAAGGTTTCATGTCCGGTCAAATTGCACCAGTAGCCCCCCTTGTCATGCTCTTTCTTCTCATGGGCAGCCCACTCGTCCATATCTTCGAAGAAGTGAGTAATACCGTTGCACTGGGTATAAGTGCAGACGTACGGCTGCAGGTCATTGATGACATGCTCTCTGTCAGAGGTTAGCTCAGTTCAACAACTAAAGGGGGGCACTTACTCCCAGGCACGATGGCCATCAATTTGAACGACATTGTAGCAGTACTTGCATTCAAACTCGGTCGCTTCTCCTTCCTTCAGCTCAACCGGGGAATTCGGCACTCGAACGGGCAAATCCGGGTCAGAAGCGCATGACATAAAGTCAGGGTTAATGGTAGACGACGAAATCTGCAGCGGCAGACCTTTCTCCCTCTGGCGATCGAACAGAATCTGCCGACACATGGTAATCATCTTTCCCATGCGGCGTCGGACATCTTCGCCCAGACGCTCATCAGGAAAAGTCGCCCGAACCAAGGCGATATCGGAATCCTCAAAGAGTGCCACTTCTTCGTCAAAGGAAGATTCAAAGCGATCAAGCGACTCGGGATTGTCGAGCTCAAGATTCCAGAGCGAGTCCATTCCCTGTCGAATCACATCCACGGCGTTCTGCAACTCGGTTGCCTCAGGGGGATCTGAATGAGCCGTTGAGTCCGAAGCATAATCCTCCGAGGTATCAGACAAGTGAGCCACGGTTTCACCATCCCAGTAGTCGGGGACATCTGCGCAGGACAAGATCTCTTTGGTCTCTGGCTCCGCGAGTTTCAATTTCAAGCCAAGGTCGTAGGATTTATAGCAAGGTGCTTCAAGAAAAGCGACTTCCTTTCTTAGAACCTGACAGGCGTTTTCGATGCTTTGCTCCAGCAAAGCCAGCAGGTGGGGGACCTGAGAAAGAGTTAGGACACGTTTGGCTCAGAATTACGGATTTACTAACGCTATCTCTCAGCGGGGACGATTCCCGGAGCTTATTGTCCAAGGAACGATCGAGAAACGCCTGCGAGAAAGCAGCACCAACGGTGTGTGCCCAGGACTTGAAATCCCGATGGTCTTCCACCACACCGTAATGGTAGGATCCCTCGTAGGACCATGTCGCGTCGTATAGCTCTTCAAAAGCACTCTCACAGCGAAGGAAAGCTTCGTAGATTGACATCTTGTTGGATGCGAAATAGATTGAGCGAAAGGTGACTTGAAAGTAGATGGATGAGAGGGATCAAGTGAGGCGAAGAAGGTTGACAACTCTGTTGGAATGTACCGCAGTGTTGGGGATGTCTCAGTCGAGTAACACGGGAATCGTCTGGGTTTATATAACTTGCCAGATGACGACTGATCTCGATTGAATATCGGAAGATTTCAGCAGTCAGGTGAAAGCTTCCGGGGCATGTTCCTTTGCAGCGGCTGCAGCTTCCACGGACGGCCTGGCAGCATCCGTCAACATGACTGGGATGATAGCCGAGTGCTCTGGATGAATCATGACAACATCTGCTGTCACTGGTACCTGCTGTCAGAACGCGCAGGTACCCAGCCAATAACAGCCAACGGTAGTGATAACACATCAAAGGCCACAAGTAGTTAGAATTCAATAATCGAGTAATATTGCTATTATCTTATTTACTGCTTAGTGTATGTTTCACTGCTAGACTCCGGTACTGTATCATAGTTTTACCCATACATCCTCTGGCCTGTAATGATACTTTACAATCCTGTGAATTGTAAGAAAGCAATTCCAATCATACAAAGCATATCAGCCATACCATGTGTCATGAATATAGCTGTGATTGGAGCGCAAACGTCACCCGCAGCTAATAAGCAGGATCAGGCCAAATCCATTGCCTCCATTAACTGACTGTAATATACTGTAAAAGCTATCCATAAAGGTTTCACATTTGGCCTCACGCTGTGCCAACTGGAACCAGCAACTTAAACCCAAATCTATACTCCAGAGTTATTCCAAGTCCCAAGCAACAGTGACAGCGACAAAAAAAGAAATCAAACCCTCACTTTCTATATACGCAATACCAACTTAGCAAGTCATTTCCAATCCTAGAACACAGCCAGAACTTTTCCACACCGCGCACGGACTTTATGCCCAAATTGGTAAAAACACCCCCAACTCATACAGGGATACAGTTCGTCCCATTCCAGTGGTAACACTGAAAGCACGACTACATGCCTCTACGAGCATGATGTCAATTCCATTGACTGCAAGGCTGAGATCAGTGTAACCACGTAAGTGGTCCTGCCAGAATCCATGTTATATCCATGTTGATCATAGCTTGTGCTGTGAGGTGTTGTAACTTGTTACTTCCTGAGAGCTGTTCAACATGTAGATAATAGTATGATTAGGCCAGGAGACCATAACAATGTGTATGCGTTGAGAAGGATCACTCAGACCCTGATAATATATCCTCTGGTCTAAGGGCGGGGAAGCGGGGATCGGGGGTGCTGGTATTGGGGACCTCCGATGACCGATTGGCCTAGTCGAATTGTAGTTCCGTGAATGAGGGGGAGTTAGTGCTGTGTTGGTTTGTTTTCCTTCGTTAGTATTGTGGAAACTGGGCTTTTGTGTTCGCTGTGAAAGGGTTAGGTTTCTATGACTGCTTCTTCTTATTACAGGAGAGGTAATGCTTAAGGGGAATGGGGGCTTTTGGGAGGAGGTTGCTGGGTGTGACAGGGACATATTTATCCGAGCCTTACCTGCCACTAGCCCCATGCAAGTCACTCGGTATCCCGCCTTCAGTGCTGTCCTCCTTGTCCCACTCACCATATTGTAGTGAAACACGCATCAGACGCCCATCACTGTGTAACCAAAGAAGCCTGATCAGAAACACACGCCTTTGAGGTAGCCGTATTCCCGCTAGTTAAAGGGAAAGGCACATCTCCACTTGTATTCATTCTCTCCTCTGTTCCTTGTATTCAATTGGTTATCACGGGGGATTGATGTTCCACACGCATAAACACTAACCTAAGCCGGTAACCTATCCCGATCCCATCGAGTATCCACTCATCAAGCCATGATTCCTCAAGGCTGGAATCCACATTATGAACATGGTATTATTCTGTTGTGGCAAGAGGGGCCAGTTAACGGAATTTATAACCTATTGAGTGGCAAAGACGAAAGGGCAAATGGCCAGCACCACCCAATGATCCAGGAAACTCACAAATCAGAGCCTTAATCCAATAGGAGCGAAGAGAAACCGGGGCAAAATGTCAACTCCCAGGAATCATCGTCATCGTAACCTCCTCTCGCAGCATCTGCGCCATGTGATCCGCTTGCTGCATGCCCGCCGTGTTCCCAATGAAATCCAGGGCGTGCATAATATATCCCCGGGTGGCAGCATCGGCACCCTTGCAGTATCCTGCAATGAACAAAGGCCACATAATTCGGACCAGGGCCCCAAATCCTGCCTCCCCAGAGGTAAAATGGTACGGAAGGGTTGCACAGATATCCTCCGCCATTTGTTTCATGACGGCCAACGACTGGTATACCGTCTGTCGGCATTCTGATGATGGCTGTAGCTCCCACAGATGGAGGGACATGGTTCGAATCATCTCGTTGAGAACGATCCGGGCTTGCCGATAATGGTTCCACATCGAGGCCAGGTTGACATTGTAGTATACGTGATGTTTGCCACCAGGCTGGGGAAAATTAGGACCAAGTTCAGAACCAGGGTGCGAGTCTTCGACGATGGTATACCACCAGAATGGACTAAGCGATGTTTTCCACGATTCCAGATCAGCATCCAGGAGAAGGCCCTCGTCGATTAGCTGTTGCAGGTTCTGGACCGGATCGGGCTGCAGATGCGCGCCATCGACGCGAAGAGAGAATTCGCTCAGTCGCAGTAGTAGATCGTAGAAATTTTCAATCGGTTGGAAATGTTCACTTCGCTTGGATCGGGCGACCTTGGATAACGCTGCCATTTTTGGCGTATTATGATCCGAGCTTCGGTAAAAGATGCTACTGATTGCCTGCCAAGAACGGTCAGACCGGAAGTGAGCCATCTGGAGCAGCATGACCCACATTTTGGAATCGCACGGTGGTAAACAACTCTAGCCCTGCGCGCGAGTTCAATTGCTCCAGGCCCCTGAGCTCCAGAAGCTTGGTCGCGCCTTGCACATGGTGCTTCCAGGTACCCATTTTGTCCGCGGGATTACATGTGATCATCTGGGATGATTAGAGCATGTTGAATTACAGGTCGAGGATCTCACCTCGTAAGTGCTGAGCAATAGAACAGCCCCCAGGGTGGAGTCCGATTTGGCCGAGACTGGGTCCCGGAGCGCATCGTTGGTAGCACGCAAAGCGATGGTGTATTCTTTCCCTGCTGCTCGCCTGGACTCGGGCAACCTAGACAGGCTTGCCAGTCCTACAGCCTTGATGGTGGCTTGGAGCGCCGGCGAGGGGTCCACGTGCAGAAGATCTAGCAAGTACGACATGACGCCCTGGCTCTGGGTCGTGCCGACAAGATGGGTAAAGATGTAGGACATGGCTAGCTCGTCCGGGGAGATGGGTGGAGCAGTCCGGGGTGCGGTGGTCCGATCTGCAGGCGGCGACTTGGAGGCAGTTCGTCGGGCCTGGGCTTTGACAGCCACTTCCTTGGACTGATCCAGAATTCGCAGAGTGTTGGGATCACGATAACCGGAGCATGCCTGATTGACCCGCAAGCACTGCGAACACGATGGTTCACGCCGATCGCACTATTCGGTCAACTGTTGCCATGCATCTCGCAGTGGGCAGGGACTTACATTCAGCCGGCGCTTCCGGCATAGTTCACATCCCAGACTGGGCTTGCCTCTGTAAACCATGGCACCACAGGGCAGCTGCAGCCAAACTAATGCTCAGAAGGGTAACGAGTTCGGAGAGGAGCGGTCGGGGTCTGCGCGAGGGGCTTGGCTTTAAAGCCGACCGACCAGGCCACGCCCGCGGAAGATATCTGTGGGGAGCCACAAATCAGCGGGCAGCTGGCCAGCCACCGCCAATGTTTGGCTGACAAGCTGAGAACCGTCGTACCATCTAGTACCTAGTGGCCTCGGCTCGTGTTGGCAGCCAATCCTTGTCTTCAGGCTTGCCGATCTGGCCCACTTGACACGGCAACGTTCACCAAGCCCCAACTCGAGCTTCTTGATGCGATCAAGCTCTTCTTGGCCGATTTGAATAGCCGTCCAGCCTTGGCTCCCGTTGAGAGAATAAATGGGTTTGTATCTCCAATAATAGCCGGACCGACTCGATAGCCCATATCTGTCCATTCGACATGTATTATTCTCGTTAGTATTACTCAAGCAAATCAGAATTTAGGCTGGATTTCCGCATCTTACAGCTGTCATCATCCTGATGTTCTTATCAGGGTAGGCTCTCAGAGTTATATAGAGTCATCCCCCAAGACCTATGACAAAATCCATTCGACTCCTTGGTGTCAACATGGGACACTGCACTGCTAGCCTCGTTGGTCCTGCACCGCTTGTCCTGTAAGTTGGCCGTGAATGTCACGCCTTGCGCTGCCGAATATCGAGCTTCCGACCAACACCTCTGAGGAGGCCCATGCTGTGAAACTGTCTTCCTGCTGAACGATTCCTCCGCGCCGTCAGTTCTCACAACCCAGTCATGAACAGACCGGCATCCTATGACCCGAATTCCTTCTACCGGCTCAACAAGGCCTCGGCCCCCTTTGCGCCGGGCCCGAGACTCACGGGCGTTGAGGGCGGCGAAGAGCAGCAGAACAGCCCACTCGAATGGCTTATCCAGAGAAGGCCCAGGGTGGATGTCATCGTGGCGGTGCATTCCAGCATCAACCCATACTGGCCGAACGGGAAATCCCTCATCGCCACCTGCGAAACAGTTTGCATGACTGCTGCTATACCTGTTCGGGATGATGTAGCATGGGGTTTGCTATAGAGACCGTGCGATAAACATGTACGAGCGAAGTTGGGACTGGAAACCTCAAATAGAAGGATCTGTGGGGTATGGGGGGGGGGGGGGGGGCGCGGTGCAGGTTGGAATCTCGTGTGAGCACCCATATAGCACCCCCTTCAATGCTCCTTTTTCTACGGGACTCTTGGAATATTTACTTATGCCCTGCCTGTTAAAAGGTTAACAGTTGTATAGGTGCGTTGCAAGGATGCCACCCGGACACTGACGATCTTTAACATACGTCTCGAGACCTAAGTCCCTGATGCGTGTACCCTGTCAAGGTCAAATCTGTTCTGCTGAGCCGGTTTCGTTCTGCTGCGTCGTGAATTCATATCATAATTTAAGCGAGCTTGCACTGGAGAAGAACAGTGGATGAATGGATCTGAGAAGCAGGAAGGACTCCGGTCCTTTCCCTTTTGCCAATCAGGCGTCCAGTCGCTCGAGACACTATAGCCTCGGCCTATGTTGGACCTCGAACTCGGTCAGGGTCGCCAACCACGAACATATGGCTTTCTTCAGGGCCACTGGATATTCTACCGCCAATTGTGGAGCCGACGACGCTATTGTGGCTCGTTCAATGGCGGATAGTCATCGAATGTCATCAGAGGTACGCATTGAACCTTGTGCTGCTAGGCGGGCAGCATATTCTGGAAATAAGAAGGTTCAATAGGGAAATGTGACACCCTGATGCATAGACTCATCTAGCCGCCAGTCTCCATGCTCGTCGGGCGGTGGAAACGTCGCCCCCTCGACGTCTCCCGCTGCTGGCTGCATCGGGTTCATGTACGAAAGCGGCGCGTTCACAGGAGGAAATGATCGTGATGAGTCGATCCTCCCCACGGGATCTTCTACATACCACGAATCCGCATACGCAGGGCCAGCCACTCCGTCCCCGAGCGAGGGTAAGATCGCGGCTGAACTTGGGCCCCTCTGGGACTCCGACATAGGGAGACCCGCTGGAGCGACTCCGCCGCGCAGATAAGCATGACTATCCACCGGACGAGCGATGATTCGTCTTTGAAGCTGCTCATACCAGTCCCGGTTCTTGATAGCAACAACATGGTACCATTTGCTCGGAACGCGGTACTTCCGGTCTCCGCTGGCTCGCAGGAGCGCCTGAGATACACGGTCCAGATATCCGTCGACATTGATCATTTGGGAAGGAATCACCTCGCTGAGAGGGCCGAACTGAGACGTGTGATAGATCCGCAGCAGAGACGAGACACCCAGGACCATACGGGTATAGGACATGTTGGGTAGCTGGCGCAGGGTGGCGGTGTCGCATTGTAAGAAGGCATCGAGCATTTGGTGGGCGGCCAGCATCCACTTCGTGATAATTTGCACTCGCGCCGCGCTCAACGGTACATTCGCCCTTTGTCTTTCCATGTCACCCTCCAAGGGTGGGAGTGTGTAGTATTTCCGCGTTGGCGCGTCTGGGTCACGGTAGCCTTCGCCAGCTGCAAGTTCATAGATCGTGAGGTACATGTAGTGGTATTCAAGGGTCATCCATGCTGACATTACGATGAGAATATTTCAGGCGATTTAGGGAGGAGGCTTACTCGTGAGCATGGTTTCCGGGACCGACTTCTTCCAGTGTAGCATGCGAGAATCGAACCATTTCAAGATCGGCAACATCTGTGACTCGCGCAGAGGGGTCTCAATGAGTGTATTGTCGTGGCCCAAGGACGATAATGTATCGTCTACAATTCGCTGTATCTCGAACCATGTTGCCAGTTGCTGATCCAGGAAGTTGGCGGACTCTCTAAGGTGGCTGATGTACCCGTCGATTACACCATTGAAACAGAGCATATTTGGTCGATGCGTTCGAATACCTATACTACGTGCATGTCAGTCATAACGACTACGCGGGGCATTCAGGGCCATACTTGGACGCGAAGTGGTAGCACCCCAGTACTGCTCGTGCCTGAAGACTATGGGTGGCAGTCGGTAGGTCGCCATCGCCCCCATGGCAACGACGATTCTTTTGTCCAGATTCACCAGCCACAATGCCGAGTTCCAGCGCCATGGTGGTGGCAATGTGGGTGTATTGGTAATACTGCCCCTGCAGACGTGATTTTGGAGGAAAATAGAAAATGAGCATCAGGAGAATGGATTGAATCAGCTCGATTGATTTTTCCTGTCGGAGAAAGAACCGCTCGGCATATACTTTCAGCAACTCCTCGTTCAGAACAGTCGAGTACTGCGTGTCTAGGGTCAGAGATGACGCCGCAATAATGGACAGAAAGAGCACCGGGCTCGTTCTGCGCAGTAATGCTGCATCTGTGTCTGGCGGGAGCACAACCACGGGGTAGAATTGGGTGAGATCGTTAACAAAGATCGATACCAGCATTTGTGCCGTGTCGTGTGATATGATGCCGCGATCGACCACGTCGCCAGAGCCAGTCGGGGATGGCATCATAACTGGGTTACTGTTGATGGTAGCAGAAGTACCGTCTAGACTCCTAGCGTGTTGAGCTGGGTCGCTCGCAGCAGACGATCTGCGAGGGCCAGAGACCTCTATTTGTACGGATGATGGCAGCGTCACGAAGGAGGCTGCATCGCGGGCTGAAGTCCTAGTCGGTCCGACAATTGGGGCTGCAGCCGGAGCGGCATCCTCCTTCTGGGCCCGGTCCGGATCGGCTCGCATCTGGTCGTGCAGCAATGAGCGCAAATCTCGCACATCCTTCTCCAACTGAGCGACCCGGGAGCCGGTTTTCTTCCGAGGTTGACGCCGGAGGGTATGGGCAAACACGCAAGTTCTTCGCGTCCGAGTACAGCGCTGACACTGGCGCGGGGTGTTGGGATCCGGCAGACAGCGCACTTTGAGCGACCTACAATTCTCGCATGACTGGTTCAGCGGAGGCGAAGGGTCCAACGGGACGTGAGAGCGATAGCTCGAGGACATGGATGCGGACATGATGAGTGTCAGAACCTTCGGGAGATGGTCTGGATTACTCCGGACTATTTATGAGGATTGCGTTGCGCCAAGCCCGGCAGTGGAGGTTTCGGTTTGTCCGTGCCTCGCGTGTCCCACGTTAATGACGATCGTCCACTCCCAAAATCGGTGGATCTCGAATTCATTGCGGTAATTGAGGGGACGTTCTTCAAGTAGTAAATGCAGCCCTCGGCTGTGATGCGATTTAGATAAGCTACCGGGGTATGGAACTATCAAGGAGGACGTGGCCACAATTCGCAGGGAAGCGGGTGGAGGTTCGGAGGTCGGCGGTCGGAGGTGGTCCCGTCGCCGACCATTCAGGGTTTAGTCCCAGATCAGGTGATTCACACTAAGATTGATTGGGCTAGCTTCTGACAGGCCATAGCAGTCATCAGGCAAGGTAGTTGGGCCGGGAAATCCGGGTCACCATCCATACAGTCTCGTCGGGTTCAACACCATCATCGCGTGCCACTCCTCCGCACTCACCCATGACCGCAAATTCTTTAACCATTCCACATCATCCGCTATCAAGTATGGAGTCTCTCGTAGTGCCTCTTCACGCGTACGCACCTTCATGTGGGGAGTATGAGGCCTATACACTCCAAACATTAGTAGCGGCACGGCATCCGGAGATGGAACATGGCACACTCACCAGTCGCTTCCCCAAAGGACGTGTTGTGGATTAGCATCAAGGAACGCGCGGACCAGCGGCTTCAATTCCATATACCGGGGGGCCTCAAGGCTCACCCGGTATGGAGCGCTAAGTTTCACATAAAGGACTCCGGCGCGGACAAGGTCCATGATTTCTCTAAAGCCGGGCTGTCGAGTGATATCCCCCTCGCACTCCGCAGGTAGCATACTAGCGCCCTTGAGCAATGCAAAGTGGTCGGTAACTAGACGAATGCCCGAAGGCACAATGTCCTGCTGGATCATGGGTGCCAGCTCTCCCCAGAACTCGGGATGCACATGCGTAAATGCCATACTCCAACCGGGACAGTGCGCTCCAATTGCCCGGACATGCTCACGCAGAGCCTGCTTTTGTCGTTGCACATCATGCATGGCCTGGTATTTGTACAAGTTGACTCGGATCCCCCGAATCCCCTTGCTGTGCATCTCCTGGAGTTCCCCCGGTGTAATTGTGTCAGGGTCGATGACCCCGATGCCTTTGGTCCCCGAGTTCCCTAGCTCCTGAACGAATGCTTTGAGTGATGTGCAGTCCGATCCATATGATAGACCATGGGTGAGGACTGAATTCGTAATACCAATCTTTTTTTTGAAGTCGAGGAACTGTTGGACGGTCGCCGGAGGTGGAGTAAGGTGTCGATCTGGGGCATACGCAAACTTGGCCGCTGTCAAAGAAGCTCATTAGCATGGGTGCAGTCATCATGTTGATACAACAGGAGATAATCAATCGCACGGTCAAAAATATGGTGGTGAACGTCCCAACCACCGTGTGGGAACAATTCGGAGCTAGTGTACGGCCGGCTTATGATAGTCATAGTGCGACTTGTATGGTTGCGGAGTCTTGAAAGCATTTCGGGTACTGACGACTCACTATGGCCCTCGGGCCTCTCGGGGGTTCCTTATATCTGTAGGGAGCGAATCCGCCAGGTTGTGTTGCGAATGGCATCCCCTCCCGAAGGGTGGATTACTCCGGGCCGGCAGCGACGAGAGCCGGAGCGACCCCCATCCCCGCGCAACATCACCCGGAGATGCCTCCATTCCCCCACACCAGTACCCTTCTTTATTCCTTTACCCCGTGTTGACACAGGCCACCCGCATAATGACTCGCTGGCCTGGTGGCGATCCATTATGTTATAGGCACATCGGCTGACGGAGTCGAACCCTGCTCCGCTGGATTCTATCTTTTCTCCTCCTCAATTTCTCGTTCTGGGCTCGAGCCGTATTCACTGGTATCAACATTAGATCTCAAGAAGTCGGTGGAAGTGGCTACTCATCATTGACACCACGATTCCGTCTGATATATATAGAGCCGATCCCCCAGATGATCTGCCATGTGCGCAGATAGCATGAGATCTTCACTCAAAATTAGCCGCACGCCACATACAATAATTTGCTATCTTGTTGACCGATTCGCTGCAGAAAGACGAAGGATGAGTGTAGAGTGTAGAGGCTAGTAAAGGCCGCTCGTCAAGGCGGCGGTGGGGAAGCGGATCATGTGCCGCCCAATTCTCCGACTCCGTCCCTGTGGCCTCTCCCGCTTCCCCACACTCCGATCGCAGGTCGCACGTTTTCCAATACTCGGGTTTATTGGACTTTATACCTTGTCAACACCTCACCATGAGCACCCGAGATACAGAGCCGCCAACCCCGCCCCCTCCAAAGAAAGTCCGCATTGCTTGTCGCCGATGTCGAGCAAAACGCGTCAAGGTGGGCCCTATTCATGCTGCCAAGTGATGCGCGCGTCTGGCTGACACACCCGGTAGTGTGATGGCGGCATCCCTGCCTGCAGCAATTGTTCGCGAGCAAGTGTGCCTTGCGTCGATGTCGATGGCCGCAATCGCGACATTTTCATTCCTCGAGAGTAAGTTCGGAAGCTGCCGTGGTGTCCCCGACCGTGCTAACTTTCCGGGTCTTAGCTTCATCACACAATGTTGCGCCCGAATCAGATGGCTGGAACAACAGATACGCCTATTGGACCCCGAATTCGACTTCTCCAAGGGGCCATCGGTGAACGCAGCTCAGGTCGAGATGTCCTCACAGCCCAGCCCAGGAATCACAGAACCTAGCAACCCTTCCGGCATGGAGACCCAGCCACAGAACCATGACAAGCAACCAGTCACGGGGAAAAGGCCATACGACTCAGTCGAGGGACTTGAACTGGATCGGCCCCTATCGGCTGAAGCATCCTCGGTAGCGAATGTCCTGGGAATGCTCTCGCTGCATTCGGATTCCAGACAGCAACACTATATGGGTTCTTCATCCGGTCTCTTATTCACAAAGCTCATTGGAGCAGACAGAAATATACAGACAACAATTTATGGGCACCGCACGGAGACTGGCCATAATGGGCGATCGACGGCTTCTCAGCTGTCGACAGCGGCGTATCACTCCCTATACCGGAGATTAGCAAAGGTTCGAATGGTCGTCTCTGCCGCAGCCACCACATTTCTCATGATTTTAGGAGCTTCCTTCACCCGAGGACGCTGCAATCCTACTCGGAATTTATTTCCAGCATATCCACATCGACCAGCCATTCCTTCACCCAGCTTCCCTCGCCAATGCGTACTGGGCGTTGCATGAGAGCACACAGACGGAACTCACTGGGAGATATGACAGTAACGGGTGGATGGAAGGCATACGGCCCTTCTATTATAATGGCAAGATAGATCTTGTCGAGGGTAAAGAGTCCACTCCAATCTCAGTTTTCACAGCCGCATTCCATGTTTCCATGGTATTTTCTCTCGCAGCAACAGTTCTCACGCGCAAGAAGAACTTTGATCATTCTCCGACAAGGTTCTACCGATTTGCCATTGTCGAAGCATCCGACTGTTTTTCTTCAGTATCGGTGACCGCCTTGCAGGGTATATTGCTCCTGGCGGTTCATAGTATGATATGCCCAGCAGGTCTCAACATCTGGACGTTGTCACATATCGCAATGTCTCATTGCATTGACTTGGGTCTTCACCGGGAGCCAGGCCCATCAACTGCTTCCAGCCCGACTTTGGCAGTTCATAGACTGATATTCTTTACCGTATACTCGCTTGATCGGTAGGTCGTGCAATCCCGCAAAGCTCCTCAAACTGACTCGTCTAGATCTATAGCCACTATTCAAGGCCGTCCCTTGGGCATCAGGGATGAAACCTTTGATATCCGGTGTCCGACATTAGAAGATATTAGAGGAGACCTACTCGCTGTGGCAAGTCACAATCTGAAGGTATCAACACCGTCGCCGGCGCACATGGCATTGTCCATCCGTCGTTTTCAACTGGACCAGTATATCTCGGAAATAAAGCTTCTGTTCTACCACTTACCTAAGGAGCTTCGGCCAATTGTGTGGCCAGGTGACCTCAAAGGCCTCCAAGCACGCATTAAGCTTGATCTGGACGCGTGGCTGACTGAAACATCCCTTATCTTACCGCCTGCTGACTGGGACGGAGACACTCTGCGCTTCCAGCATGAGAAGCTCAAGTTGGAGATCTTATACCACTCAGCAATTACCCTCTTATTTCAACCTTCTCAAGTTTTTCGTTCGCCCTCACAAAGTGCGCTGCTGCAATGTTACCAAAGTAGTAGCCGGCAAGTACAGATCTACAATCATCTCAGCACCGAGGATCAGCTGTATTACAGCTGGCGAAATATTCATGGGATATTTTCTTCGGGTGCGACCATGGTCTATTGTATCTGGGCCTGTCCTGCCATTCAGGCTAACATCCCGTTTGCCGAGGTGTTGTGGGATCTACGAACATGCTCGAACCTTCTCAGTATCGGTGGTCAATGGTGGCCTTCGGTACGTAATGGCAAGGGAAGCTTCGATCAAATCGTGGATCTTACCATACGTCGGTTAAGCCGTTCCCGGCCCCCATCCCCGCGAACGCGGCGTCGACTAGAACCGGAAAGCATCGATATAAGCGGGCAACCTGATACGGCGCGCACGAATCTGGCCACGGAACCTCTCTTTGACCGGGGGGTGCCGTTTGTCGGGGACACATTGGGACTTGGGGATTTTTCGAGCGAACGATCCCCTAGGACCACAGGTGAGACTTTATTCTTTTGCGTTTGCAGACCACTTGGCTAACACGAGTTCAGGACACCAGGTAAACTACTCATTGGAGGATCCTGGTTTACTGCGCCCCGACACGACTTACCTGGATGCTTCTGACACCGTGGCTATTGATTCTGCCATGGAAAGCTTCCTGGCGGAGTTTGTGCATGGGGACTGGAGCTGGGATCCATTCTCGGGAAGCACCGTCCCGTAAGAGCATGGTTTTGTGTCTACGAAATTTCCAGGTAATCGGACTGGGTAGACCTACAGACCTACGCAATTTCAAGGTCCCCAAGATAGACGGTAATTACAGATAGCCATGGATTCTGTGATAATCAAGTCTCGTCTCCAAACAGGGACATGTCATCCCTCGGCGAGCCTGATGACATTCAGACTGATCTATTTCCGCAGCCTTTTGATTGTACTTCCTATCTCATCTCCGCGTTCCAAACAGCGTCGTGTCTCCTCATCAATCTCATAGCGCTCCTGGCAAAGACGCACGCACTCTTCCGCGTTATCCGGCGGGACAACGACCACTCCATCCGCATCTCCAAGAATATAATCCCCGGGATTGATGACAACCTGTCCTCCGTTTTCTATGTTCTCGTACGTCACTGGAATGTTCAGCTCCGAAGAACGGGTGAACGTATTTGATCCTAGGACACTGATGCCACGCGCAAAGATATTCATCCCTAGTTCGCGATGCTCATGGATGTCGCGAAATTTGCCATCGATGACGACTCCCACCGCACCGCGGTTCTGAGCGCGGGTGCTCATGAGACCTCCCCAGCAGGCACTGATCAGGCCTTTCGGTTGCGATACAAATACGACGCTATCTTGGGGAATGGCATCGGCAAAGTGAACTTCGAGTGTTGGCGAAGCCTTGTCCGCGGCATGCACCATTTTCACTGTATATGCGGGACCGAAGATCTTCGCCGTGGGGGACATGAGGCCGGGAGAGTACATGGTGATCCCAGACAGATAGCCGCCATGAGGGACACCGAGCTTGACGAGCGCATCGCCGACCTAACAACCTGGTTGGCTCTGATGATGATAGGACAGAAAGGTGCTTACATCACAGGACGTAAAGCGCTGCAAAGCACGCAAGGAATTGGATCTGGCCGCCATTGTGCTGAAATTCGGATTGGCTCGGATGGATGGATACGAGATGGGATATGTGGTTTTCGAGTTTGAAGTCCCCAGCTTCCGGGGCAGGAGCAGCCCGAGTCTGGCCGGATTCCCCGCATTCTGGAGTAGCCCGGGCCCGCCCGGGGAACCTCGGCCGGAGCACTCCGGAGCCGCATCGGAGGGTTCCTGGCTGGCTGACTGATCGCATCGGAGCACCTCCCATTGGCTCTTCTGCTACACGATGCTGAGCTTGCGATCATTCTTCGTCCTTTGCATTCGCAGGTGGACTTCAATTCTTGATACCCAGCCAGCAAGATGCAGCGTTTTTGCGAGAGACTGTCAAGGGCAAACGTAACATACCCATCCCTGTGCGGGGCCCGGGGGTCTGCGACAAATCTCTCTCGTGACCCAGTAAGTGCTGCATCCAACCTAAGGTGCTCGTGCTGATATGGCCACTATGTATAGACTTTCGGTGTCGATTATGGGAAACAAATCCGAGCCCTCGAAGCGCTGAAGAAGGGATCAAAGCGCCCCTTGACCTTGGCTGAAAAGACACTCTACAGTCATGTATTTGATACGGAAGGTGATCGCTGGAGTATAGATGGAATTACGCGGGGAAAAACCATCCTGGAGTTGCGCCCCGACCGGGTTGCCTGTCACGATGCGACTGCCACAATGGCTTTGCTGCAGTTCATCAGTGGAGGGCTTCCGCGAGTTGCAGTGCCAACGACGGTGCATGGCGATCACTTGATCATATCGGAGAAGGGCGCAGAGAAGGACATGGAGCGAGCGATCACCGAGCACGCCGAAGTCTACGACTTCCTCAGTAGCGCGTCGCGAAAGTACGGAATTGGCTTCTGGAAACCCGGATCGGGAATTATCCACACAGTTATTTTTGAGAACTATGCAGTGTATGGTTGATCGAGAACACCGGATGACTCTGGCTAACCGCTGTGATGCAGACCAGGAGGCTTAATTATCGGCACAGACTCCCACACCCCGAATGCAGGTGGAATGGGGATGCTTGGAATCGGCGTCGGGGGAGCGGATGCGGTGGATGCCATGTCAGGGATGCCCTGGGAGTTGGTTACGCCGTATGTGGTGGGGGTGAAAATTACGGGAGAACTTCAGGGATGGGCATCGACCAAAGATATCATTTGTAAACTGGCCGGAATCCTCGGGGTGTCTGGTGGCAAGAGTCGAGTCATTGAATTCTTCGGACCAGGCACGAAGACGTTGGGTGCGACAGCCATGGCCACCATCTGCAACATGTCCGCGGAGATCGGATCGACCTCGTGTATTTTCCCCTACTCGGAGGCGATTGCCCGCTATCTGACTGCCACCGCGCGCGGTCATGTCGTTGAAGCTGCTACTCCCGTCAAGGACATTCTCCTGACCGCGGACGAGGGATCGGAAGAGTACTATGACCAGGTGATTGAGATCGACCTAAGCACTCTAGAACCGCATGTCAACGGCCCATTCACTCCGGATCTCGCTCATACTATCTCACAATTGTCCGGAGCGGTAGCTCAGAGCGACTGGCCAGTGGATCTTAGCCATGCCATGGTGGGCAGCTGTACCAACAGCTCGTATGAGGACTTGGACAAGGCCCGGCAGTTGGTGAATCAAGCCCGTGCGGCTGGACTGACCAAGTTCAAGACTCCTTTCCTGGTCTCGCCGGGTAGTGAGACCATCCGGGCCACGGCCGAAGCCGATGGTATTCTGCAGGACCTCGAGGATGCCGGGGCCATGGTGCTCAGCAGCTCGTGCGGACCGTGCGTCGGGTCCTGGGATCGCAAGGACGTTGATGTCCGCGGCAAAGAAAAGAATTCGGTCATTTCCAGCTACAACCGAAACTTCGTCGGGCGCCATGACAGCAACCCGGCTACTCATTCCTTTGTCACCTCTCCCGAGCTGGTCACGGCCTTTGCCTATGCGGGCCGCCTCGACTTTAACCCTCTCACCGACAGTATCCCGGTTGAGGGGGGTTCGCCGCTCCGATTTAGCGCTCCTGTGAGCCAGGAGCTACCCACCACATTTGATCGGGGGGTAGATTGTTTCCAAGAACCGCCGCTGGACGGCTCCTCCCTGTCAGTGACCATCGATAAGCGGTCCGAGCGGCTCCAGCTGTTGGAACCATTTCCAGCGTGGAAGTCTGGAAATGCGACCGACATGGAGTTACTGATCAAGGTGAAGGGAAAATGTACCACCGATCATATCTCACCGGCCGGTCCGTGGTACAAATACCGCGGGCATCTGGAAAATATCAGCAACAACATGTTCACCACCGCAACCAACGCTTTCCTGGGTGATAGCCCGCAGATGCTGGGTCACACGAAGCACCCGCTCACATCGGAAGTCACTCTTGCCCATGAAGTGGCCCGCGACCTGAAACGGCGAGCGGTCCGGTGGTGCGTGGTGGGCGACAACAACTACGGCGAGGGCAGCTCACGAGAGCACGCTGCGCTGGAGCCTCGATACCTTGGTGGTACTGCCATCATCGCCCGGTCATTTGCTCGGATTCATGAGACCAATCTGAAGAAGCAGGGAATGCTCCCCCTTACGTTCCGCGACCCAGCGGACTATGACCGAGTGCAAGAGGGAGATCGGATCACGTTAATTGGCGTAGAGGATGGCGAGTTGCAGCCAGGTAGTGAAGTCACCATGCGGGTTACTCCGCGCGATGGAGAGGTCTGGGAAGCTCCATTGAGCCACAGCTACCATGCCGGGCAGCTCCCTTGGCTGCGAGCGGGTAGTGCTTTGAACCATATCAAAACGGTACGTAGTTGATTATTACATTTCGCTCTGCAACGAGCAGTATGAGTATAAAGTGAGAATATACTTTTGTTAATGCTTGCGACTGTTGACCGGAAGGTATCTTGCCAACCTCGCCACTACCAGGGTGCCACTTCCGGAGGGTGTACTCCATGGGTAGCTCCGGCTCCGGAGTAGCCCAAGGCCACCCCAGATTCCCTCGGATGTACCCCGGATTCCTAGATCCGAGTGGCCGGTCATACCATCTGACTAGGTTAGCTGATGGGTGCATCTATGTGGCTGATTGGCGCTACAGTGTCTGATAAGCCGACATGCTGGATATATAGATCTCCCATATCTGTCCGTCATCCTATCCTAAACACCTGGTTGAAGTCCCAGCCTGTTTCGACTCAAACAATTGACTTGTTTTTCTCACTCAACATGGGAGCAGCTGGTGGCGGATTCTCCCTGGATGCGTTTAAGCGCGTTCCCCCCGCAGCTCGAGGGCCATACATCTGGCTTGCGGTCATCTGGGCGTCCTACTGCGGTGGGTTGCATGGCTTCAATACGGCCAACATATCCGGAGCGATGCAGATGAAGCAATGGGATGAAGACTTTGGATGGAAGCACCTTGCCAGTACGACCGTATCTAATTATGAAGGATGGGTGGTATCCTCGATGCTTTTGGTACGTGTCTCCGCCATCTAGAAACATATTGACTAACCGACGTAGGGCCAAACAGTCGGAGTGTTCTTCGCAGGTCCGCTGGGGGACCGACGAGGGCGAAAGTCGGTCATCCTCGCTGCAGCCATCTGCTATACCATCGGGGCTATTCTGATGGCCGCCAACCTGGGCTCTTTTGCCGAGCTGCTCGTCGGGCGTGTCCTGTCTGGGCTAGGATCTGGACTGGGCATGTCTGCCGGGCCCATATATATCTCGGAGGTAGCGCCTCTGGAGCTGCGGGGAATGATGACCACCTTCTACAATGTGAATATAATGGGCGGCGTGACGGGCAGCTACTGGATCAACTACGCATCGCTGGAAGTCATTCCCAGCACCTCCAGCTGGCAATGGCGCACCACTCTGGTGCTGCAATCCATCCCTGCCCTCATTCTCCTGCTCGGATTCCCCTTCTTCCCAGAGAGCCCCCGCTACCTGATGATGCGCGGTCGCGTTGAGGCAGCACATCGCAGTCTGTCCCGGCTGCGTGGTGACATGGATGAGAGCACTGAATACTTTGCGCGTGAATACACCGAGCTCTGCAGCAAGCTGGACACGACGTCCGAATCTGCAGTGCAAGCCTTCCTCACTCTGCTGCGCGAATGCATCCACCACGCTCCAACACGCAAAGTGCTTCTTTTCGTTACCCTCATCCAGACCTTTTTCATCATGTCAGGAGGCAACAGCATCACGTACTACGCGCCGGACATTCTCAACTCGATCGGACTGACCCAGACGCAAGTACTCCTCTTCACCGCCATCTACGGCCTGATCAAGTTCGTATCCGTGTTGTTCTACGCCTTCTTCCTGACCGACCGCTACGGCCGTCGGCCTCTATTGCTCCTCGGCTCCACCATAAACGTACTTTGCCTCCTGTACCTCACCTGCTACCTCGCTCTCAGCCCCCCGTCCTCCTCCTCCACCGGCCTCTCGGCAGCCTCCTGGGTCAGCATCGTCGCCATCTGCATCTACGCCATCGGATACGGCTTCGGCTGGGCGCCAGCGTTTTCACTAACTGCATCGGAGATCTGCCCGACCCGGATCCGCGGCACAGTAGTAACCCTGGCGTTCACGTACCAGAACTTGCTAAACTTCGGAATTACGCGCGCGTTCCCGAACATGACGGATAGTATGCACACCTGGGGTCCATTTGCCCTGTTCACGGCATTCACCACAGTGGGGACGCTGTGGGTAGCGGCTGCGTTTCCCGAATGCAAGGGCAAGAGCATGGAGGGGATGGAGGAGGTGTTTACGAGGCCGTGGTGGCGGGTGGGATGGGATCTCCCTATCCATAAGGAGAGAAGCGGCCGGTCGGAGGAAACAGAGGTTGAGAAAGGAACCAGTACGCATGCGGAGATAGTATGATGTTCATAAAGTAAAATTATCCCGGAAAGACCGGCATACGAGCACACCCACAGTGACAAATTACTCCACACCCACGCGACAATAAGCTTAATTATGACGGAGATGACACCAGGAATGACTCGTGATTCCGACCGTTATTAATCAAAATTCATAACGTTATCGCCGCGTAGCCCAGGAACATTCCCGCGAGTCAGTCCGACACATGGTTGCATGATCCCATCCCTGACTTAGTCCCGAGTAGTCCGTAAGGAGTAGGGCAACCGAACGAACCAGGAACTTGTCCGGCGTGCAGCAACCCGAAACGCCCATCAGAAGTTTATTGTGTGTGGGCCAATCACTGCCAAGCAGCGGACCCGACACTGCGGATCATGTCTCGGACGTGGTTCGGAGGAGGCCAATTGCAGATAGTGAGGCGAGGCTAGTGCTGGCTTAGGGTTCGACGTGGTTGTCTATTGAATGGCCAACCAGAAGAGGATACGAAGTTGCGAGTCAGATCGACCCCTCATTCACCGAAACGGGCAGCATATCCGTGGAATGCGTGTTCCTCGGCCGGCTGTCATCTGTCAGTGTCACTATCTGTCATTCGGGTAGTCCCATCGTACCATTTACTGATTGTTTTGAACCATGGATGCCCCGACCCACGAGCTATACCATACCCTTGCCTTTATTCTCTATATTTCCTATCCCTCTTCTACACCCTGATTGAACCCTCACACTGGGTAAGAAGACCATGGCCGCCACCACCACCCTCACAGTCCCCCACCTCGGCGGCATCGACGTCGGCTACCGCCTGACCAACAACCGCTACGACCCCACCAAGCCGACCGTGGTGCTTCTCAATTCCATGTGCATGACCGTGTCCCTTTACGACCCCCAATTCAACGACGAAACCCTCACCAATGCAGCCAATCTCCTCGCCATCGAACCCCTCGGCCATGGCGCCACGCACTGCCATGTCGCGGAGCACTTTACCTACTGGGACACGGCGATCATGGCGCTCCAAACGATGGATAAACTCGGGATTGAGAAAGCGTTTGCGCTGGGAACAAGTCAGGGCGGGTGGATGGTGGTGAGGATGGCGTTGTTGGCGCCGGAGAGGGTGCGCCCCCATTCCCCCATCCCTACTATTCCTTCAACATGAGACTGTCAAGGGTGAGTAAACCTGGATGAATACTGAATGCAATAGATCCTCGGCCTCCTCCCCCTCGGCACCTCCATGGACTACGAATCCACCGACTCCCGCACCAAGGGCTGCTGGGATCCCGTGACGCTGCTGACCCCATTTCTCGAAAAATGGAGCAGTCCAACCCCCACCCCCGACTTCATCGTCGACGACATCTGGTGCGGCATGGTCGGAGGGATCGGATTCGGGAAGAATGCGACCGAGGAGACGGTCGGGTTTTGGAAGCGCACGCTGCAAGAAGTATACAAGGGCGATGAAGGACGGAAGAAAGTGCGCATGGCACTCATGTGTTTGTTGACGCGCGATGGATTGCTTCTAAGACTAGGGGATGTCAAGTGTCCGGTGTATTGGCTGCAGGTGAGTTGGGATAATCCGGCCCTATGAAGTAGAAATTATTGTAATAGTGGTGGGGGCTAATGCGTGGCTACTGAACTAGGGCACGGAAGATACCCCATTCCAGACGACCGTGGCGGGCGAGCAGATCCTGCGATTCACGGGGTCAGAGGAGGCGAAATTAGAACTGGTGGCCGAAGGCGCACATTATCTGAATGCGACGAACGCGCGGGAAGTCAATGCCGCGGTGTTAGCGATGGTGCAGAAATACGGGGCGTAGATAATCCATACATCATCTAATGATCTTGCAGAGTAAGATACTTCGTACACACACTATCGAGTGACTAGTTGCGGGAGGAATCCCCGAGCGGTCTGAGAGCGGCCCGATCAAATCAGCGGCCGTCGAACACGACTAGAAACTCAATATTTTGGTCCGACCAGACGAACGGTTCGGCTGGCCGGAATGTGTGGCCAGTTCCGCGCTGACAGGCCTGACCCGGGGGGATCGTCACGTCTGCAGACATCAGCTTGATTCGTTAGATCGAATATCGCCACGCTGCTGGGCTGGCAGAGTGGGGCTGCGCCCTGGCTAGCAGGTTAGTTGCACTGCAGCAGATTTTGATGTCAATGCTCGGGATTTATTAACTGATCCGTCGCCTGCGGGCCCTCCTGTGCCTGTCTGGATCCATCCTGTGCCTGTCTGTGTGTGCCTGTGTGTGCCTGTGCATGAACTGTCTGGGGATGGCTGAGGATCAAAACCTCCAGCAATGGGCCACGGCCACTACGGCTGCCGTGACGGTGCTAGCTTTTGTGTGTGTCTGTCTGCGTGTGCTTTCACGATTAGAACGGAAACAGAAACTCTGGTGGGATGACTGGATGATTATCTTCTCCATGGTATCCCCCCCCATTCCCCCCATCCCCCATCCATCACCACTAACCACCAACCCAACAACCAGGCATGGAATCTCCTCGTCGTCGGCTTCATCTTCGCCATGATCCACACCGGCATGGGCATCCACGCCACCCAGCTCTCCGACACCCAAATCATCCTCATCGCCAAATACCTCGTGGTGGCCGAAATCCTCTACGTCTTCAACCTAGTCTGGACCAAACTCAGCATCCTGCTAATGTACTACCGCATCTTCCACTTTCCCTACTTCAAGAAATGGGCCTACGCTATCGGCACCTTTGTCATTCTCTGGGTGATTTGCATCACGTTTCTGTTTATTTTCATTTGTGTGCCTGTGCAGAAACTCTGGTATCCGAGTCTTCCGGGGCATTGTATTAGTCAAGTCGGGACGTGGATTGCCAATGCAACGTCCACTATTGCGACGGATTTGATTATTCTTTTCTTGCCCCTGCCGCAGGTGTGGAAGTTGCAGTTGAGGTTGTCAGAGAAGGTGGCCCTGACGGTGGCGTTTGGATTGGGGTTTTTGTATGCCTCCTTACCCCTCCCTTCCATCCCATTCTCCTTTCCATCCCATTCTCCTTTCCAAGGGATGAGAACTAATAAATAAACGCAGTGTAATCTTCGCCTCCGCATACCGCTTCACCGTCCTCTTCAGCTACACGGCCCTCGACTCAAGCTACACTCTCGCCCCAACCGTCGGCTGGACCGCCATCGAAATGTCCGCCGGCATCGTCTCCGCGTGCCTCCCCACCATCCGTCCCGCCTTACAACTCTGTGTGCGCAAACTCGGGATCCAGCGGTTCATGCCTGCGTTGCTGCGGAGTCGGTCGGGGGGGTTATCGTCCAAGACGCATCCGAGTCAGGGGGTGGGGGATGCGAGTGTGGTGGATAGTACGGCGGGGATGATTGGGGGGAAGAGGAGGTCGTTTTATTGTTTGCCGGATGAGGAGGGGGATGTTGTGGGTGGTGGTGGTGGTGGTGGTGGTGGTGGCAAGGGGATGGGAATGGGGGGGATGGTGGGACAGCAGATTCGGTTGGATGAGGTGTTGAGGCCGAAGCATGATCGGGGTTTGACGGTGACGAATATTAGGGGGAGTAGGGGGGTGGAGTTAGGTGGGGGAGGTGATAGGGGGGATGGAGGGGAGGGAGATGGGGATGAGGTGCCGTTGCATGGGATAAGGGTGCAGAAGGATTTTAGACAGGATTGTTAGATAGTAGATTTTCTTTTGTTTAGGATGGGTTGTATATTAGGTTATTGTATTATATTGTTGGTATTGGAGTATGGAGTAGATGGATAAGATGAGATGAGATTGAGGTGACAGGGTACCCCTGTCTAGTGCCGGGGATCTTATCTAGCTGCCACTAGTAGTTATCAATACATAACGACATTTTCCACATATAGCAATACCTCAGTTTGATACAAACCAAGAAACATAATAGATAATAGATCTAGAAGGAGACAATCCTCTCTTCCATACATCGATCACAAAGCCACAAGGTATGTGGAAGTAAATCCCTAATGCAGTTCAACCATCCACCATTTGCAATCAATGAACATATCCTTTCGTTTATGTAGCAAACGAACACCACGATCTGCGAATCCAATAGTTGGAGTGCAAACTTTCCCATTCTTTCATCGCGTCATGCATATCCGGACCGATAATGTCTTCCCATTTCCGAAATAGGTAATCATTCTCCACTAGCGTAAACAGCCACAGCAGAGACACAACCATACCTCAAGAGAACATCATCAACCCCCAGGTTGAATACCCGCTTCCTGGCAGCTACAAATGCACTCTTTCTCCAAACGATCAGGATCCTCATATAACCATCACACATACATGGTAGATGACTTCCAAGGCCTCTGGTCCTTGACTCTAGTGCCTTGCAGGTAACGAGACGGTCTGTACAACCGACCAACATCCCCATAGAATAATCAATCGTTAGACCATGGCATAGTTCCTAGTTTCGACATCGCCTTGGTCGGTTCCCGTGTATGCATGGATGAAATGGATCCCCAGATCGGGAAGTCCAGCTGTAGTCATTGTCGAGGTATGCTGGGCATGGTTCATGCGAGACACCAGTGGGAAAAGCGAGGAACATCCACACCAGCTATCTGGTGATCTTCACTGGGACGTCGGGGTGAAGAGGATATTTGGAGGAAAAGATGTGATAGGGCAAAGAGGTGTATGAGCAAAGAAGGGTGTAGTATAAAATCAACCAACAATGGTATGGGGAAAACGTGGAACCCGGTGTGGGGAACTGGTGTGAGTCTGATGGACTATGTTGATAGATTTGGTAGTATGTGTCTCGTCACGTATCAGTCTGGATGAAGTTTCTTTTTCTTGTTGAGATCGCTCGGAGATGCTGCATTGAACATGCTCGTATCTGTATGAGATAGAGTATACTGCCTATCGAGCAACAACCCTGAGAGCTGAGCTCTCAACCACCCGGTATGTTGCGGTAATGACTGTAGCCATTTGAATCGGTTCATCGATGCCTGATGTACGCACTGTTCATATGCCGCATGATCGATACCACCTGCTTCATGCATCGCATTTAGCCGATACTTCAGGCACGACAGGAGACGGGCGATTCTCGGCCATCTTATTCCATGTTAGGAAGGTATTATACCCTTGTCCCTGGTATTGGATCGTCTCAGGGTTTGAGTCCTTTATTCCTTCACCAGGGAGTTGATGTATCACTTCGCAATGCATGTGAGGGTGGTTGGTTCCATCACATTTGTACGTGTGTATACATCCATTGAGGACCGTTGAAGCCATTTAGCAGCCAATGGTCTCTTTCATAGTGGTTCTGGTTGCAATGGTTCATGGAACATAAGGATAAGCCAAAGGCGTCGGTAGTCTGATAAGCATGGAAAGGGTGATATAGTCCCACGAGAACGTACTGGATATCGACCGGAACCACAGATGGATAGTATCCCTCCAACCAGCAAGGCTGTCCAGCGCAAAATTCTGAATCCCGTACTATTCACTGGGTAGATTATAGACACTAGCGACGGGCATGAATGCCACCTGGCGAAACATCGCTCTGGGCGATGAGGCCCATGGGACAGGTCTAGTCGTCTGTTCCTGGGTGAGACATGTCCCATGAGTCCTGGACTTGGACGACAGCAGAAACAGGGAGTGCATCTCCGAAATAGACCATAATTACCAATGCCAAGAGCAGTACGAACGATATACCACGCAACATGCGCAGAGAAATGGGGATTCTGCTGCGGTACAATGAACAATATGGCTTCCGCCTTATCGTAGATCGACGTTGCCAGCCCGATGTATGTCGGGTGGCTTTGCAACTCATCCTGTATTAGGCATTTCTTGCTGACCGATCAAGAGCGACTCTGCTGCCTTGGCCTAGATGCCGCCATGCCTTGATGTCCATGTGGCGCGTTCGATTGATGTTGGGTGAATACCCCCTGAGTTGTATGGGGTCGTCAATAGTGGTGCCTTTGCGAAGACGACCGCGATTGTTTCGGCTTTTCCATGATAAGTTCAATCGAGCACGAGAATTCGCCAAGAAATCGATCTGGGAATGCATGAAGTTTAACCGATATGATTGTCAACAATGGTGTGCCCAGTGTTATGGACGACAGAAGGGTCTGTCTCCATTCTGTGGCTCTTAGACAGTCGCCGGCTAACAAGATCGAGGAGGTTGAAACGCGGTGGTCGTTTCATAGACGAGGCCATGTTTGCCCACCATTATCCTCCAACCATAAAGCTGGTCTCTGTCTCAGCGACTGTACCGCTGCACCAGAGGCGCCCTTGGCAATGGTCAGTCTTTGTATAGTGAGTCAGCGAGTGCGAACTGGTGAACTGGAGAGCCTTTCATTCAGGCTGGGCTCGATAGTTTTGGTTAATGAACCAGCCTCTATTAGGGCCCCATCAACTCCACCCCCTGGAAGCAGGTGTATGAGCAGAAAATGCCCGGGGATCGCAAAGTGACCCATAAGGTTTCGATGAATAGCGTGCAGGCTATTCCAAGCATGTTGAGCACATTTAAAGTTAATATTAGTTCATAAGCGTCAATTCATGTAGATGACATAGTGGCGGTCTAGTGTTCCTAATGATCCGTTTCGAATTGACCTAGAATCTAATCTTCTCCGAGCGTGAAGACACATGGAGGAGCTATTGGTGTCGCTTCTCGGACACCACGGCGTATCAGAACGGAGCGAAGGAGATGGAACCTTCATTCGTATCGCAGTGGTATTCGGTGCTAGACTTCATATGGAACCACACATGGCGAGCAGCATTCAATATCCTTCCCGGATGCTCTCGTTGAATGGACATGTATCTTGGGTGTAGAGTTGCCCTGCCTTCTTGTCTGGACGAGACATTTATGCTTTTGTATCGTTTGTGAGTTCTTGGGACTTGTATTTCGAGGCCATTATTTAAATCTTCACAATGGATGTTATAAGGAGATTTATAAGCCCTAGGAGGTTGCTGCAATATATCCCGGAAGCGATTCTCCCTGCCATCATCCTGTGCTGAAAGTAGGGCTCCTGTTGCGAAGCATTGAGTCAGGGGCTATGACGATCAATAGGGGACATAAAACTAATGTGGGTTTAGGGTGAGGTGGGTGGTAACAAATGAAAGTAGGACGATCGTGGTGGTTAGGAAGGGAAAGTAGTTGGATGAAGACCTTTATAGATGATTGGCTTGGGTGAAGGTCGATAGTCAGTGGTAGTGATATAGTAGTGTGAATAAGCTATTCAATGGGTGTAATCCATTCCTTCGATGTTTGATGTGCAGGACATTGGTTGTGAATTCCATGCACATCGGGAATCATGCTAGTTATTATTCTGAGGGAATAGGGCTATTCCCTTGTGCCTAAAGTAATTTATCGGATATATGTAACGTCCTTCACGGCCTCGATGCGGTATGTTCCTCTATCAGTAGTTGCTGGCTGGGGGAAAAAAAGACCTGCTTCAATATTCATGAGAGGGAGAGGAATGGAAACCGAAATTGATTGAGATGTAATGAATCTCGAACCTAATCAAAGAGAATATCGGAATAATGGGGTCCAATATTTCTCAATGAATGCTGCATCGTATAATCAGAGGTTTCGACGAAAAATTACAAATTATTCAATTCACGTCCGTCCTTAGTCAAGGCTAGAATTCATCCATATGCGCCGTGCAATGGTGAAGCTATAGACCAAGTTACTGCGATAGCGGCCTCCGTGAGAAATCCCATGTATCGATACACGAAGCAGATTTGAGGCTAGTGACATCATTCGATGGCTTGGAGAGGACAGAAGATCGATAAGGGATCGATATGTTACAAACTACCCATTCGATCCATCAACAAATGCAGCTTCAACAAGGCATATGGTTGCAGCAACTTAGTACCTCGCACAATCACAATGAAACCCATGCCCACAATGATGACGGCAATGGCGGTCATGCTCATTAAACTCATATCCCCAGCCATTATGCTCCTCTCGTTTGCGATCGTCCATCCGATCCCACAGATAATTCCCCGGTGAGTCTCCGCCCAGCGGCCCGAGAACCTCATGCCCCTTCATATGGCCAAGGCAATACCCGCTCGCACCGCCGAAGATGCTTCCTTCTAGGCTGCGCTCCCTACCGGCTTCTTCACGGCCGATCCTTGGCTCCTGGGGTAGAGGCATGGTTTGGGAACGTTGGAGGCGAACAGAGGTATTGGGCCTCTGCGTGCTGGCTGCATTAGTTTGGTTTTTCTAAAGCGGGATGGCTAGGCATACTAGTAGTCTGTGCTGCTTCTCTGCGTGACACTGGGTGGGTTCATGGAGTATCTAGCGTCATGGATGATTGGTGGATTTAGCTGGCAGGAAGGGAGCGGAGGTCCATAGCTGTGCTGTCGACGATAGGGATGGACAGGGTGTGCGTAGTGGGGATTTGGATCTTGGTGGTCGGACATGTTGGGATGCAGAAATGAATTTCAGCTCTGGACTAGAATTATCCAAAAGATGGGAAATGAAAAGAGGATGTTTTGGGAAGATACGACGCGTATCGGTGTAGCGATCCCTGACCGTGGGCATATATACTCGGGCCTCGTGATCAGACCGCAAACCTCGGATCTGGATGCATTGCACATTCCGCAATCCGCTTAGTCACCTGGCCAGCCAGGTAGTTAACCAGTTAGGCCCTCAATGTACTTAGGGTCTACTTCTAGTTGTGGCCAGGTGCATGCATGATCGACATCTCGGAAGCGATTAGGTCATCGCCTCCGAAGGGAGCCCTAGGATATAAAACAGACGATCTCCCAGAAGAAACAATTCTGACCACGACACCGAAGCCTTGTCCATAAGGCAGGATTAGACCATGACATTGTTAACAATTCCCGCGCTTTCTGCAGTAGCCCTAGGACTCCTAGCGGTCCTGGTAGGACGGGCCGTATCCCAAGGCCGTGACATTCCAGGCCCTTGGCTGGCACGATACACCCGGCTGTGGTATATCTGGCAAATGGTCAAAGGCGATTTTCAATATACCAATATCAAGCTGCATCGGAGATTCGGTGAGGATTCTTGTCACAAGGCTCGAAGAAAAAACTCGGTTAATATAGTCCCAGGCAAAGTCGTGCGAATCGCTCCCGGCTGGTATAGCCTCAATGACGTCGACGCGCTCAAGGCAATTTATGCTCACGGTTCCCAATTTACCAAATCGGAGTGGTACGAGGCTTGGAACTTCTCACCCAGTCCAGACGACCACAATCTGTTCTCGGTAAGGAACCCGACCCATCATTCGGACGCCCGTCGCAAGGTCGCATCCATGTATTCCATGTCCGCGATGGTGTCCTATGAGCCATATGTGAATGACTGTATTCGACGATTCTTCGTCCAACTTGACTCGTTGTCGAACACCAGTTCGACGATGGATCTGGGACATTGGCTGCAGTGTTTTGCTTTTGACACTATTAGCGACATTACGGTATGTGTTTAGATTGTCTTCTTTTGATGACTTACCTCCTGTGGTAGAGCACGGCCAGTGCTGATGGAAATAGTACGGCGAACGGTTTGGCTTCCTTGATCAGGGTGAGGATATCAACAACCTCATGGCGAATTTGGAAGAGAGCTTTGTCATCAGTAGCCTGATGGGTCTTATGCTATGGCTGCGACCGGTAGTCCTATTCCTTGGCAACTTCTTCGCAAAATCCGATACCCTGTTTGTACGTCGCTTCACAGATCAGAAGTTCACCGAGTTGTCAAAAAAGGACAACCAAGAGCCTGCGGTCGGAGAACCTCTGTCGATGGTTCAGCGGTTTCTCCAAGCGCGAGATGAAGGAAAGGGCTTAACGGACCGGTATATTCAGGTCAGCGCAGCATCCAATATCGGCGCTGGGAGTGACACCACGGGAATCGGCTTAAGCGCGGTGGTTTTCTACCTGTATCGATCGCCTGAGAAACTCGAAACACTTCGAAAGGAGCTGAATGATGCGTGTCCGGGGAGCGAGATTTCTTTTCCGGAAGCACAGAAACTGCCTTATCTGCAAGCTGTGATTAAGGAGTCCATGCGGTTGCACCCGGGAGTTGGGTTTCCTCTATTCCGCGTGGTACCTCGTGGAGGGGCTGTAATCTGCGATAAATTCTTTCCAGAGGGTGTGAGTGATACCGGCCAATTTGTACAACTGAGCTAACGGTTGCAGACAAATGTAGGCATAAACAGCTGGGTGATGCATCGAGATGAGAGCATTTGGGGCGCGAATGCCGACGACTTTGTGCCAGAGAGATGGCTGTTGAAAGATGCCGAAAAGCTTCGCCTGATGGAGCAATGCTTGATGCCTTTTGGCCTGGGATCCAGGGTGTGTGTGGGGAAGAACATCTCGCTGTTCGAAATAAACAAGCTCATTCCATCACTTGTTCGGAGTTATGATATTGAGATACAGGAACAGGAGGGCAAGGATATGAGGGCCAGGAATATGTGGTTCGTCAAACCGGTACGGTTTCAAGTAACCATTAAGAAGAGCTCCCAGTCTGTTCCATGACCAAGGGAAGGGTTTAGTTTGAAGATAGCATTTTAGTACCGCAATGAATGATGGATGCTGAGTGATGACCCGGCCTGCCTTGACACCTGACGATTCCTGCTTTCTTCTTCGCATCTCTCTTTCCCACAAATCCAGCTCAGCTTCCCTTGCTGACTCCGGGCTCGATGATTGACACGTGCAAACCTAGTTCCAATTAGATACAAGATGTGACACGTTTTGGGACCCCTCTCGAAGTGATTTGGTTAGTCACTGAGAGTCTGCCCACGATGATCCGTGGTCATCGCACACAAGTTGCTGATCTCCGGTGAAATGGTCCTGGGCTGTCCACAAAGTATGCAATGCATTCAATCCGCTTCTCCCACTTGAACTGGTCGACGCAAAGGCTGACGCAAGGCTGATGCCTAGCACACAAAAGAATCATCGGCAAATCATCCATGGTAGCTATCCGGGAAATTAATCACGCGTTAGAAGGGCTCATCGCCTTCCGGCATCAATATGTCCATCTCTCCAAAGACCACATCATCTCCGTGCCGGGAAGGGATTAAGATATTGCCGCTGAATGCAGCCATGTCTTATTCTTTAAGGGATCGGCGAGAGTGGCCCACTTCTGGAGGAAATTCGTGACCTTTGCCATAAAGCTTAATGGCCGTAGAAGCAGCGGTTCGACGATCCCGATGAACTGTCAGCGGAATTCGGGGAATTGCTCATCGGGCCCAATGCCCTATATGAGATATAGAGGAGATTAACTACCACGGCCGACACAGTGATCAGTCAGAAGGTACAAGGCCATAGTCATCTGCCCTTGGCTACCCTGTGGGGCCATTGGTGTTCCCATTTTCGGGTCTTCAATCCTGATTTCTATAGTGATGTCGGCTCATGCCCACAGTCGCTATGTGATGCACTGAGAGGATAATTGGACTAGGTGTGGCATTTTTGTCATCACTACAGCTATAACACCCCTCTACTGTCTCGTGACTCTATCCTCATCAAAAATGGGGCTGAAATGGTCGGGAGTGACCCTTATCGCGAGGATGGACAAAGTGGGTTCATGTCCAGGCACGATGTCCAGTCAAGCCTGTCTGCTGGTCAGTCAACAACGGGTATGAGATCACTAGCATCATCCTGCGACAAACAGGATTGGGTATCCGATCGCAATTAATCTGCGACAGCCAAGCTTTGTTTCTAGCCGTGTAAAAGGGGATGGAAATCTATCGAAAACGGCCGGGTGGGGCGCGGATCAGGGTTGAGGCCTCAAACAGCCTCCCGAGGTTTTCCCAGAGGAACGGGGAAGACAAGTCGAACCATTCTAATAATACTCCCGTCGATCTGTTTACTTGTCACTAGGCAGCTGTGGTCCGACCACTGAACACTCGGGGCTCAAAATTGGGTCGTCCGAACGGGTCCCCACACGGCCGCCGATGAAACAACGGCGACGACCGAGGAAGCCCTAATGAGCACCGAGATAGCCTTGGATCGGCTCCGTCTTTGAAAATCCCGCCATTTTTCCTAGACCGCGGCGCAAGGTGACTGCTGCACATGACCTCAAAGTTTAATCCCTAATCAAACTCCATCCAGGGATGCCATCCACTCCGGTGATTGCGGCTTTCCCTGGCCAATATACCGAGTCGAACCATGTATCACTGCTGTTTCAGAGGATGAGAATTTTACCGTCCGCGAAACATGCTGAGGCGTGATCTTATAAAAGGGCACCGAACAGAAGAGTTTCATCGCCTTCCTGATAGACATTCCTTGACATTCCAACCCGATCGTTTTCCTTGTCAATCCCTTCTAGTCATTCTTTTCCCCGCAATGCGTGTCGCACAGTCGTCTCTCCTTGGCGGTCTCGCCCTGACTCCGCTGGCTTTGGCAGTGCCAATGCTCCAATCCCGGGCTACCTCTGGTTGGTTCTTCCTCGTCCCCTAGGACCTACACTAACGGCGGGCAGATACGGCCGAATGGACCGAACTTCATAGAGCTGCGCAGCTGGCCTCTGCAGCTTACACGGGTTGTACTGGTAGTGCTTTCGATGTGACCGTCACCAAGCAGATCAACGACCTCGTCACCGACACCCAGGTACCTTCCGCGACCTTCAACTGCATAGCCTGTACTAACAGGTCCAGGGCTTTATCGGATACTCCACCGAGAAGAAGCGGATCACCGTAGCTATGAGAGGCTCGACCACGAGTGAGTACCCCAACCTAACAAACACATTATCAACTCTCAACGAGACAACTAACGATCCCAGTGACCGATATCCAAAACGATGTCGACACCACCCTCGTTGAGCCCACCCTGTCTGGCGTCAACTTCCCCTCCGGCGCCAAAATGATGCATGGCATCTACTCTCCTTGGTCGTCGGTGCACGACGACGTCATCTCGGAGGTCAAATCGCTGGTCGAGCAGTACCCCGACTACAGTCTTGAGTCCACCGGACACTCCCTTGGTGGCTCCCTCACTTATATCTCCTACATCGCGCTGGCGCAGAACTTCCCAGGGAAGCAGCTTATCAGCAACGCTCTGGCTGCCTTCCCCATCGGTAACGAGGCATTTGCCAACTTTGGTGCCTCCCAGAATGGAACCTTGAACCGTGGTAACAATGCGGATGACGGAGTTCCGGTATGCCTCTTACCCCTACCCAGTCCCCCTTCCGTACCCGTCCTATACTCACTCCTGCGTCTAGAACATGTACATCATGTGGCCCTGGGACTTTGTCCACTACGGCACTGTGAGTTTCCCCAGAACCTAATGAAAAGAATCTCTCTAATTCCAACAGGAATACTACAGCTCCGGCACTCAGGCCACTACGGTCAAATGCAGCGGTGAGCGCGACACCTCTTGCTCTGCAGGCAACGGCCAGCTCGGTGTCACCGCCGGACATTTCTCTAACTTTGGTATCGCCATGGGCATGGCTGGATGCTCCTCTTCGCTGTTGTAAGCGACTGAGTGGTAGAACTCGGCGGCTTCGGGTGCTTAAATAGTTCTATGGATCATTGAAACAAGGCTGGATACTCGCAGCGGGTCTTGGCGGGTTTGTACTTGGAAATAGACCACTCTTTAGATGATTGTGCTACGGGTAGATTCCTGGGTTATGGTTGGATGTTGGGTTGATGGGAATTGGATTTAGGGATGTATTTAGCTTCATACATATATGGTGTTTCTCTTATGGCTCAACTCTAAAAGCGCCGAGGGGTACTTTCCACCTGTTTCTTGTATCTTTTCTACTTAGCGTTAAGCATGCTCCAGAACAAAGGCACTACATCCACCTTCCGGTCCATGACATCGTCTAGTTTCTTGCGGGTAAACTCTGGATCCCATGCACTTACCCGCTTGAATTACCACTGTAACTACAAGATACTAGAGTCCATGATATCCGCGGACATGATATCATGGGGGTAAGCACTAATTAAAGAAAGTATGTACTCACCGCTCCCAAAGAATCCAGAGTGCCGAGCTTTCCGCGCCGAGTAGTAGTCAAAGGCCTAATACCAGCTGCTTTGTCGGGGGTTGATTAATCAAAGACGGGGGGAGGTTGAGCGGGTGCTGAGGTCTGAGAGTCGGTTGTGGATTGGGAGGTTGAGGGTGGGTTATGTGGCTATCGAGAAGCTGGGGTGTTTGGATTAGAGAGATGGAAGACATTCATTTATGACTTCTTACGACTTGATGGAATAAGTCTATATACAATGCAGAGTCATAGAGGGAGGCATATTTATCAGTGCCGGATGTGCAAGATCTAGGTTACATCGGTTTACTAATACGGCCTCCAGAAGTTATGATGGCGGTTGACGGTGTGCGTCATATGCTTGACAGTGTTTGAATGTTCTGCAGGCAGTTATAGTGGGGGACCTTTCTATATCAAATGTCCTGTAGATCTTACAAGGCTCCTGTTAGCCGGGTTCCATATATTAAATGGCGAGCAAACTGGCTAGAGCACTCACTATTATCAGTCCACCCGAGATGGTCTGCGCCAAGGCCACAAGGGTGCCGAGCTTGACAATCCAGGAAGACATGTTGATTGGTTCCCTTGAAAAGAAATGCTGGCAGACTGGATGTGGATAGAAAGAGAGAAAAGTAAATGGAATAGACGAAGAATGCGTTTCATACGGCTTCCCGGACGAGCCTCTGCTGTGCATAGATTGTGTCTCGAAGTATTGTTTGAGACAATATACTGGCACGATAGCTAGCGAGCCAGTGCGATTGTTTCCGACCGATCATCAGACAAGGTGAGCCTTAAGGCACCGAGATATCCGAGTGCGCCCCACCGCCAGCACAATGTGGTCGGTAGGCCCCCGGGGCTCTGAGCGGGAAGCTTATGGGGATGCGCATCTGACCTAGGGATGGCCTTGATACTCGGACCCCGTCGTTCTATTTTCTGACCCTTCGCAGAAGGGACCCCCCAAAGCGCCTGCGAGCCTACCGGTCAGGGAGAATTTCGCTTTCCGAGCACGTGCCCTTTCAGTGCAGCAACGTGTGATATGTTGTCACGCATAGTGACATCTTGGGAGTGGCGTTGGGAGGAACGAGTCATCGGAAACGCGGCAGGCATGGCGCTTTCGTTGTCTTCACCACCGGCCGTCCCTGGTGCCTGAGCGGCCCGTCGATCCACGACAGGCGGCTTGCATCTATTTGCTGATGGATAAATATAGCACATCTGTTTTATCTTTGTCTTTTGGATTAGTAGCTTCCCGAATTAAGCCGGATAGCATATTCTAGAACTAATACGTCTCCCAAGACGTACCGAGACCGTCCACATCATATACACCTCCTCTTTGCATCGCCGTGTATTTATTGGCCTTGTGCAATCTTGGGCTTGATCTTCTCAAAGACAAGCTCTCCAGGCATAGTACACAAACCGCCTGACCAGGATGGTATCTAGAATGTCATGATGAGCATGCCCAAACGTATCCGGCCACTGACGCATGATGAGCTCAGAACGAGTGATGTGACATAACTGAAGATATCATATTAAGCTGTGGCACCCCATGTCTTTTTCCCATCTTCACCAAAGCTCTTCTATTTTTCGTTTGCTTGTCGCGTGTCTGCTGCGGTTATAACTTGCTGTAGCAAAAGTCCAGAACACCAAAATGGCAGGCAGCAGTGACCAGAAATTTAATTTGATGAGCAACTCGGATACGAATGATGATCAAAGGACGGGTGACCTGCTCAGTAGTATGAAGAGGTTAGTGGACTGATACTCCAAGCTGCAAATGGAGTAACTAAGGATCGCAGCTACTTCTTGTCTGGCGAATTCTCCGATCTAACCATTTGTACGGTCGATCGAGAGATCAAAGTCCATCGACTGGTTGTCTGCGGACAGTCAGAATTCTTCTCCCGCCTATACAAACGGAGCTGGATAGTAAGCATCCCAAGTTGTGCCGTGCCAGGCCATCTCTAAAGTTCCCAGGAAACGATCGAAAACGTTGTACGCCTCGAGGAGGATGACCCACAAGCTATCGAGGCGATGATTCGATTCATGTACGGGCTCGACTACTACGACAACAGCAGTCACGACCGCGGCTGCAATTCGCCCCTCCTCTTCAATATCCGGTTGTATCAAGTTGCGGATAAGTACACGGTTCCCCAGTTGAAACGTCGAGCACAAGAGACGTTTGAAACCGTGGCAAAGAGATGTTGGCAAATGGACGACTTTTCTACCGCTATTGCTGAGGCATACGAATGCACAACCCCGGCCGATCGGGGCCTTCGAGGGCCCCTCGTGGAGATATCTCTCAAGCATCTCCGTGATTTGTGGGTCAAGGATGATTTTCGGCAGGTAATCAATGAGGCGATTGGCTTCTCGGCTGATCTTGTTGAGAGCCTGACTCAAAACAATCCCCCAAGTTCCAAGGTCACCCGGTATTGCTGTCCTCACTGCGCTGCCGTATGGCTTTTTCAGAGCTGTATCGGAAAACCGCTGAAACTTTGCCCCTTCTGTGGGCTTTATCAGGGCAACTGGAGTGACTAGATATTTGGAACCTAGCGAGGTCAGAACATTGACGATCATTCATTCATTTGATAGGTGATAGGTAGTATAAATATTTTTAGTCTAAGCTTATTGTGTTTTCTTATGTTTATTTGTTTGTCTCTAGTCATCGGAATCTATTGACTGTCTTGATTGTAACTTATACCTTTGTCTCCCTTGTAGGGGTGGATCCCAGGGAGCCATTCATCCCTGGGCGAGTCAAGCGCGGGTCACGGGCCCCCACTTCTCCCTTTCCCTTGGGACCAACACTCCTCTCCTGTCGTCCCCCGTCACCTTCTTTGCTCTCCTCGATTTTACTCCAGCACAACGAAGCCATCAACAATCTACTGTTGCTCATCTGCAGCCCCATTCCCCGAAATGATATTCGAGCATGATGCATGCCATGACACCTGCATCCTCTGCCGCACCGGCGTGGTTGGAGCAGGAAGAAAACTCGGACAATAAGAATGGTGGGTCGTGGATGGTCCACATGCCGCGGGCGCGCACCAGCCATCCATCCCACATGCCAATTCTAACACCACACTTGCTAGTCAGTCGCGCCAAATACCGCCCCCTCAGCACCAAGCACACCCCTTGACAATTAGCTACGATAAAAAATTTCCCAGAGATCCGACCGCCATCCCTCGAGGGCGGGAACAGTACCCGAGCTGAAGAATCTGTCAGCTGGGCCGGGTTAATCTTCCGCATCCCCACGCCAGTGGATCTCGCTCACTGTCCTTGGGTCGATCGGCTGCTGTCTGGCCCAATGAGCGCAACCTCGGGCTCCATAGTTCGTCTAGTCCGCCTCTAACGATGCAGGTCAATTCCGATCCAGCAATGATGGAGCGAGGAGCACATAGCTGAAGTTCAGCTCAGCCGCGTCGGTCGCACCCCCTACACATGTACTTCAGCTCGGCTGGCCCCCGCCTCGACAGCGCTGGCTATCTTCCCCTGGATCTTCGACTTTGCCACTCTCAATGCGCCCATCATGAAGGACGTCAAAGCACTCTTGAATCTCAAGAATGGCGGCGACGATGGATTTGGGTTTGGAGAGGAGACCATCGAAGAGCTCTGGGAAAAAGCTTTCGCCGAGGCGGGAGCCGATCTCAAATTCGACCCCAACGAGCAAAGGTTGCTGGCCGACTTTCATACCGCAGGCAACCCGATCGCCCAGACTGAGCTCATTTTCCGCGAATGGAGACATCCTCAGGCTCGAACACCGGAAGGACAAGATTGGGAGCAGAAGATACGTGAAAATGTGCAGCAGTGTCTCAGTTGGGCGCAGACAACCTGCACGTATGCACATGACCATGCAAGCGGCACGGTGGGTAGTGGCATTACCGACGAACCACTCCATGCGTCTGACATCCACAGTTTGCCGAACCAGTCAAGCTTCTAGCTGGAGGCATATCGTATCTCCTCCAGGTACCTAACTCTCGCTGTCTTCTGGGATGCTGCTGACGCCCCGAAGGCTGCCCAGGATGTCAGCGCGGACCTCAATACCGTCCAGAGCACCTTTCAGACGATCGCGTCGGCGATGCAAGAAATCAACGTCATGGAGAAACATCCTGTGGTCACCCCGACGGCCAAGGAAAGCTTGGTGAAGGTCTTCATCGCCTTGCTCTATTTCTGCTCCTACGTAGGGACCGACTTGCGAAAGCAAACGCGCTTGGGTATGCTCATGCATCAGCATAAGTTTATCATCTCTCAAATTACTATGGCTGATGGTTTACTGCAGTGCTTTGGCGGAAGAAGGTGCTCCGGCAACAGGTCGATGTGACCTCGAAGCAATGCGATAGGGTCGAGCAGGCGATCAAAAAGTTCCACGATGCTATTCGGACCGAGTCGTTTAACGATACCAAAGAGATCAAAGAAGGCATTCACTGGCTGATCAAAAATACCAACACCAAGATGCAACAGACTGTTTTGTTGGGGAACATGTACAACATGTCTGAAAAAGGAAATGTGTTGGATAAACTGGCCAAAACTCTTCAAGGCAAACTCCACCTCAACCTCACCGTTATGTCTCAGATGGCCACCAGAATGGACACCATCATGCCGCAGCTGATTGAAGGGAGTTTGCGGTGGTTCCGAGAGAACGACACCTATCAGAACTGGCTGTACCGACATGGCACGTGTCCTTTATTGTATCTCAGGGGCAATGACGGCATGGGCAAAACGTTTCTTACAGCACATTGCTACAAGCTGATACCTATGATGGCCGGGAGGGATCAGACCCTTGTCCAGAAAGAAACGGTGCGGCAACAACTGATCGTCACGTACTTCCTCTTCGAGCCGGGCATGCAGTATTCTCAGAGCTTTGCTGGGGTGGTGGCTTCTATTCTTTTCCAGATTGCGGCCCAAGACCCGAAGTGGTGTGACTCCATTTCGACGAAGCCCGTCCTAAAGTCACACGACCCGAAGAAGGTCTGGAATGAACTCGTGCTGAAACGGTTCGAGAAGCGATCCCACTCGTCTGAGGAGCTCTACATCCTTCTGGACGGCATTTCGGATATGCAGCCCAAGGAGCGTGAGCCACTGCTGAAACTCTTGTATGACACTCTCGAAGGGGGTAACCATCGAGTGTGGATTCTGTTGACAGGCTCCCGCGAACAGCGAGAGTTATTCCCTGCTGAGATGGTGGAATCTCTGCCCCTCCCGGAAATAAACATACCGAATGATCAACGGCTTATAGACAATATCATCAAGGAGCGCATGAAAAACTTCCCAAACCTTTCACGAATCCGACCAAACTCGGAAGGTTATCGGCTAATCCACGAATACCTCGTACAGACATCGAACGGTAAGTTTGATAGTGTTCGGACCTGACCATTGTCGCTGATGGTCTCTCCTGCTTTCAGGTAATCCATCCATTTTAGATCAGACCATTGAGATTCTCGATCAGAACGGCACAAACAAAAAGTCCTTTCTCGATTTTATAACGGAGGTGGGTAATGGTGATGAGAGGTTGATCCAGCATGCCCTGCGGGATTCCGACAAGGCATTAAGCAAGGCCGTGAAGAAGGTGCTTTTGTGGTGTGCATTTGCGAAGCAGACGCTCACCGTCTCCAATCTCGGCGACCTTCTTCGTCTCGACAATGATCTTCAAGTAAAGGCCGTCAGGCTTGACGATGTCCTATATCGGTGTCGCAAGTGAGTATTGGCTGACTTTTATGGGTGTTTATTTGACGGCTGATGTTTCAGTCTTCTCTATATTCGACCCATGCTTCCGCCCAACCTGGGGCCCCCAAGCGTGAATGCTGAGATATATTGGTGTTCCCGCCCGGATCACGAGACGGAGAACCCTAGAGACAAGTCTCGCAAACAGCCGCCCGCCAGTGAATATGAGTACGTCGAGTTCCGTCAAGCGAAGTTTAAGGAGTGCATCAAAGAAGGCAGTTCCAGAATAAATTTGGACGTGAATGCCAACAAGGTAGATATCTTTGTGACCCTCTGCGACATTCTTTGTGGCCCTGGGGTAGATTCTGCTGAATCTTTGCACGAATATGCGACTTTCAACCTCCTCCGGCATCTGAAGGATATCGATTTTGTAACACAAGAAAAGAGGCCAACTGACACGGAAATGAACGAGAGGAGCCTCAGAGACAAGATGTCATATTCCAAGGAGCCGAAGCCTAGACAACCCCGCAGGATCGACAACGAGCAGCTCAAGCGGGTCGGAGAAGCTCTATGGCGGATCCTGACAAATGGAACAGGCGTCTCGTCCGTATTCGAAAAGGTCCTGTCTCAGACAGCTGCCAGCGACATCCATTTTGACCTGTATGACCTTTCACTCGGACATACGGGCGCAGAGCGTGGGTGCTGCAGAGAGTTCACGACCAGCACCAAGGAACTCGTAAGGTCCTGGGCAGAGGAGCTAATTGGAAGAGACCAAAGCGAAAACCTATCCTTGCCAGCACACATCTATAGCTGGGCAGATAACATGAAGAGGAACCCCGAAGGCATGCTGGAAGATTTGGCCAAAGGCCATCTTCAAAGCTGGGCTCAGAAGTCAACGGCCGAGGAAGCTAAGATTCCATACAAACTTGCCTACCGTGCATGCTACACTGTATGTATGAGTGCCGGCGATCCCTTAACCCGTGCTAACTGTTATAGACCGGTAAATACAAACACTGGTCGCGAGACGATGATGCGATCAACACGAGGGTCGCTGAAGATATGCTGGGCCAGTGCCGAGACTCCCGAACCCGGTTTGCCCAAGCGCGACTGGCGGCCGCACTCCTTCTGTACGAGTCGTCCAATAAACAAGACCGCGATTATGCGCTGTTTCTGTACGACAAGAATCGACATTTGGATGACTCCATGTGCGCAGAGAAACTGTATTCATTGCTGGGTCTTGCGGAGCATTATGTCCCTAGGCACGGGAGCTTCGATGCCCCTACAACGAACTGGATGAAAGTCAAGGAATATGCTGAAGAGGCGCTCAAATGCTGGAAGGACTCGGATGCCGCCCTGCGGCCCAATTTCAATGCCGAGCGATGTAAGAGCGTTTACATGCTTCACGCCAAGGCCTGCATGGCCTTATGTGATACGAAGCTCGCCCGCAAGACGTGCCAAGACGCGCTGAGCAACAAGTTCCTCCGGAACAGCCGAGCGCTAGGGTACTTTTTGACCGTCCTCGTGCAGATCTACGCGGACCAAGAAGCTCATTCGTCCATTATCCAAACCATACAAGACCAACTGGAAAATCAGCCGCCGTACTTCATCCCCGCTTGGCTGATGAACCGCTCTCGCCAGACAAATAAGGATGACCGGCTACGCAGAGCAGCGGTGGCTACTGGCAACGTGGAGCTTGTCATTCAGATTTACGACCGTGCAATCTGCTACTGGGCGTCCAGAGGACTGTTCCATGAGACCTGTGTCATGCTCTCTGAGCTTGCTACCATCTACCGACAAGACTGCCATGCGATCAGGATGGCCGAGGATATTTTGAACAGAATACTGGATGTGATGCTTAAGGACGACGCGCTGCAGGTTGACTCCAAGCTGCTCAGTATCATCATCATGGAGCGCTTTGACATTTATTACGACCGATACAGCAAGGCTCGGAACAAAACTGCGAAAGAGCCACTGTGTCAGGCCGCCAATGCTTTGATTGCTGATGTTCGGGTCGCCGATGTCATTGAATCCTCCACCAAGGCCAGCGTTCTCATCACTCTGGCAAAGATGTGGAGAGGAATCGGGTTCAAGTACAGAGCCTACGAACATGCCGACCAGGCCTTCAAGCTTTGCATTGCTGATTTGGAGGACTGGGTTGATGACAATGATATGGCTGCTTTCCGCGCCTTGACCAAGGTGTTGCATTTTGCCGGCCTTACCAAGGATGCCGGGATTGCTGCGTCGCTTATCTTTGATCGTGCCAATGCCAATGCTCTGCAAGTGAGCGAGGAGGAGTACCAGAACACACTGTCATCTGCCATTTTGGGTGGAGATATGCGAAGGCCCGTGTCTGTCGATGGCTGGATGGCGTTGAAGGTAGATCCCGTGAACGATGGGCATCCCGGAGACCCGTCAAGCCCGCAATCGCCCACGAGCAATTTCTCAACGGACCGCACCAACGACGAAGCTCCAACAACGGCAGCGACGACTCCCTGCAACGGATCCATTCAGAGTATCGATGTCGACGAAGGCAACGGCAGCATGTTGCAATGCATGGGACCCTGTCGCAAAGAGAAGCTGACGCAGTGGGAACTGGACTCTCCCCCATGGTATCTGTGTCTCGATTGCCCCTCCACCGACTACTGCAGCGAGTGCTACAATACTCGGGACGCACATCGTCACTCTCAGGCCAAGGGACTCTGGTCGAAGGTATGTTGGGGGAAGCACACTTTGATCCAGCAACCGGTATCGGGCTGGAAGGGGGTCAAAGATGGAGTAATCCGGGTGGGCAGTAGTAGTCGGGGGGTGAAAGATTGGATGATGGATATGAAGGAGCGGTGGGCGGTGGAGATGAAGAACAACACCAAGAAGATCCGGTGATGTCAGATGGCCGACACCCATGTTGACTGATCACATTCATTCGAATTTCCTTGTCGTATACCCTTAATCACTCGTTCTAATTTCTTTACTTTATACCATTAATGCCAATTGTTCCTAGTCTTCCAAAGAGAGATTTGTGAAAAGAATTATCTTGAGTAATTCAGCACCCCGAAAGCACTCTAAATAGGAAAATGGGTTACCCACTGAGCATAAGCAAAGCCATCCTATCCGAGCAGCTGTTAAGAAGCCAGAAAGAGTATATGGAAGCTTGATCGAGGTTCCACGGAACGCCATGCTCCATCGGAAATGTGAAGAAGTGGAGAAGTAGAGCAACTCGATCGAAAATATCGACTCCACCTTAATCACGAGAGCCAATATCGACACATTATGAATGCTGTAAGACCTTGTTCTGTTGTTTAGTACCGTCAGCGTTGGTTATTCGTCTATTTTACCAGCATAAAAGCATCATGACCCACTCAAGATGGTATGTAACCAACACAACATTATGACACTCTGAGATACAGTAGCCTGTCCTTTAGGGAAGATTGGATATGAGATTTTTTATACATCTTTAGTTTTAGATACTTCGCGGCTCTGTAACAAGTAATAACAGCCCTGCAGGCGGGATATGTCTGTGGTTTTTCCAAGTGTTGACATACCTGCAGGATGGCTACGCCCAGTAGGTACCTTTGAGAACAGGTTTCTGTCCAATATCTAGATAGTAATAGTACGATCCGATCTTCTATCCGTCAGATGGGGGCATATGGTTGGCCGATCGTTGATCTGGCCACTAGTACTGGTACTCCCACATTCAGGCGATTCGTGTCTACGAAGCCACTGTCCAAAGTCAGCTCTACCCAACACAGTCCTAGTGAATACCTATGGCTCTTTCCACAGAATCTTGAAGCTATGACTGGACCAGCGGCTTTTTCTACATGTGTCCTTTACTTTCCTTCTATGCCGCTTTGCCCTATCAATCAGTTGCTATTTCCGTTGATATATTCCTGTGGCGTTCTTCCCAGTTCCTAGTTCAATATTCCTTTCTCTCGTCTCTTTACTCCGTACTTCTGTTGCCATTTTCCTGTCTATTGCCGTGTCTTCTTCTTCTTCTTCTCTCCTTATACAAGATCTACAAAGGGACCCCTCTTGTCTGTTTTGTTTATCGATTATGCAAGTAGACTACAATTCTGTATTATAGTCTACTGGAGCCATATCCTTATGCACAAGGCCTTGAAGCCAACAACGCATCGAGATATCTTTCTCAGTACCATTGGATATCTTCTACTCTATCGGTTTCCATCATTCACTTCATTGACTGCCTTGATACAATCTAATACTCAACCTTTGCCTTCATAATTCCACCCCTCGTACCATGGTAGAGCAATGTAAATCTTTCATCTGCGTGAAGACACTACACTAATGTGTGTTCCCTTATTTATTATACCCACAACTATTGCAGTTGTCTAAATTAGAACCTCAGCAAACGGCAGATCCTTCTCTGACAGTAATCAGTTGTATCTTTGCATCGATGGTCACAGCCTCCCATCCATTCAGGTTCGCTTCATCCTAGCATATCTGGATCCGAGGACGGAGCATGTCGGAGATGAAAATCGAACCATAGTAACCATCCACGAGGTAAATGACAGTAGCCTACTTTAAGCTCCTATGATATGCCCGAGTATTCATTCTAGTGTCAAATGCCTAAGCCACAGCGGGAAATGCTCTTGTAAGTAAATGCAGATTCCTTCTTTATGCGTCAATTATCATATCATTATAGGCAAATACCAATCCCGAGGCTGTAAAATCGGAGACCAAAGTCTCTCAAAAGAGAGTTACCTACGGCATCTCCCGACGGAGGACATCGCCTCCCATGAAGATGCAAGTTCCTGATTACCCGATTAGGCAACAGTCAGGCCTATATAAGGCTCGATTTTCCTTTCCATTAGCCGTTCTGTTCTATACCCATCAGCCCAAGCATTCCCCCGACCCCCAAGCGAAGGATCGGGGGTGGGGAAGGCGCCTATCGGCTGCAGTTTATATATATCCAACATTGGTGCATTTATCAGAAGAAGATTAACAAAGGCAGGGAGGAAGTTCGTGACCGCAACGCTTCACCACTCGCCATCACGACAGACACCTGGAGCTTGTCTTCCACACATTCATTCAACAAGATCACATTCTTTTGCATGTGGGTGGGGGACTCCTCTGATCCCAAAAATTGGCCCTTTCCAGTTCATCCTCTCTGCTCTTCGGGGAATCTAGTCAGCGAAAAATATGTCTTGTTACCAGGTTATCTTGAGGGCAATGATTAAGACATTTACTTGCTCGTCGCCATATGCCAGTCTTCATGCAGTTTGCTGCATTCTCTGCCGGTATCCTTTTCTCGTTCGGTTTATAGCCCATGTTCGTCATGCCTCTCTCAAACCAATGGAGGACTTGGCATCTCATAGCAGGCAAAATTACCCTGGATGCAACAAGGTCTTCAGGTTCCTCCAATTTCGACAGCATCATCATGGTGCCATGTCACCTGTTCATGACATATGAGCGACAGGCTCACGCGGTGTGGACAACTCCGAGGGAAGCAACGAGGTTACACGCTACGCAGACTAAAACAGGAAATTCCTTCCAGGCACTGTGATGAAGTGCGCAGCACTTATTCCTGCTATACTGAAGACAAGCTTCTGGCGACTTCTGCGCCAGAATGGATGTTTCGAGGATGGTCTCCCTGTTCGAGTGACACCAACAGGGCCATTCATTCGGTCGTTAAGTATGACCAGCCTTTCCTCTGTCTAAATACACAGAGAAGCATCATAATTCAGCTCCTCGATACAAACCTCGCGTATCCAGAAACAACTCGGATACAGGTCGTCATGTCGGGCTCTTACTCTCCTGACTCTCCATCATAAACATCAAGTTCCTCATCCTTGGATATTTGCCTAGGTACGGCCCAGTACGAGGCTTACGAATGTTACATCATCAATCTCGAAAGCCTGATGTTGTGGTAATACTTACACGGCTCAATCCGCTGTCCTCTGGTTGGGTCCATTTTCCGTTCCGCTACCAGAGACTACTCACTTGGGACATGAGTCATTGTATCAAGATCGATCAAAAGATCATGTTTCCTTTGCGCAAGACCTCTTCAATCCTGATTCGGTGGCAGTTGAATTCGGGCTTTGCTGATGCATTTTATTCCCCTCGCGCTGAATTCTGGCAAACGCAAGTCACCCTTCCAGCATATTGGCAATGGGCGGCATTGGTCCCCATGACCTGGGTCTGTCCCTATGCTTGAAGCTCGATCTTCAGATGATGGCAACGAGCAAACCCTGTTCCCATGACTGAGTCTTACTTATGCTTCGGATTCGGTTTTCGGATGACTCGAAACGCCGCGATTTCTCAAATATGGAATATTCCAGTCGAGAAGCAAACCACATGAAATATGGTGCTGTTGGTTTTGTCTCCCCAGCATAAAACATTGTCTCCACTAGAACATACTCCCGTATCAGCAGAAGAGTATATATCTCATCAATTTGGGAGACGAAAATGTTCACGGGCGGTGATCGACGAATACTACAATGCAAAAGATGATATGTTCGCTGAAGACACAAAAGCGAAAAATCACACATACATGTATTGTGTTTCCGGGGCATATATACAGCCACTGTGTGATGTGGCCCCAAGCGTGAGGCCGAAATCCTCATCTCCAACACTCACCTCCAAGATGATCTGTACCCGCTCGCGAAGTTGGCTCATTATATATTCCACTGCAATCACAAGCGAAATTGTCGTTGCGTTTACGGATATTCCAACCCTGCAAACACGTCAACCCGATGATATAACCCTAGCAACTACTTAATTCATATTTCTGTTTCGAATATAGCCTGCCAGATCAGGCACCTTATACAAGGTGCCACACCAAATGTACCTGCCATCTACCAGGTTTGCTGGTTGATACCCACCGGCTGCCCGCAATAGCAGTCTTGCTCTGTCAATAGTGTTAACCATCATTTCAGCGTCCAGCTACGGGATTTTCACAGTACCTCACTGCGCGCTCGAAGAAGCGTCGTCGAGATGAAACACAATGCCACACACAACTCTCCCGCCAAATAGCGAATAAGATCACAGACGACTGGGCCGACTATCACAGACACATGCTACCACCGCTAAATCGCCTTGCTGTCAAAGATATCATTCGCCATCGACCACCCGTTGACATGTCCCATGCAGGTGCCTTGAGGAGTCAAGGTGGCTGGTATGGATCGCTACCACGGCGCTCTTCCACGCTTCTCTAAGCTTCCAGATAGAGCGTTACTACAAGAAGTCCAAACTACTATTCCTGTGGTGATTCGACGAAATTCTTCTGCTCGCCGATTACTACAAAATGGAGATGCTACGTCTGTTATACCTTGCACCAAGACCCAATCTCACCCGATTACATCCTTTACAGAGCGCAGACCGGCATTCTTGTTCGAAACGGAAAGCACTCGCTTTATTGAACACTTATTCGGACACTCAGTATCCACAAAGCCAAAGCCAACGGATGGTAAACAACCGAGCAAGCGAACTCGACTAACTCTTCCTATGGGTTTGTAAAGATTACGAACAGACGCTGTTAGGATGTTTACATGAGAGACTGGTCGAGAACCTAACAGCTCTTGAAACAGCTTGGACTACATCTACATCTCTGTTCAGTTCCATGAGTATCAGGACAAAGCCAAAGCTCCTCACGTCCTTTGAGGGAAAGGCAATATTCCCTGAGTGGCTGAAACCGTCCGCAAGTACGGATCACTGGGTCGAAGCTTATCAAACGAAACACATGTCTCTTATCATCGCACTGATGAAGACTCCACCCGAAGAAAGGCCTCAAATCGGTCACAAGGTGAGAAATACAGCCACTGATCGATCTAACGTCTTCCCATCGGCTCTGGAGAAATCCATCCAATAGGCCAACATCAAGGAATATTGAACTGATCTACATACGGCTGTCAGATCTGATGATCAGGATGTTGAGTCGATCGGTATATATATACCAGAGTTACAAAACACACACCAACGGCTCTGTGCTGTGGCGACTCTAAACCACTCTACCAACCCAAGCCCAGCAGGTCTACTGCGATCAAGGAAGCAACAACAAACCAATACTATGCCGCCTGCTGTGCCTGTCTATGAATCTACCGTGACTAGACGTCAATCTGATATATATAAAGCAGACGAATGTCTTTATGGCCACCTCAACAGGTTCGACTGAGTCAACCCAATCAGCGAGACTCTCGTAGCCAAGCTAGCTAGTATCATGATTGACAAGTCATGGATTACACGGGATTCAAGCTGGAAGCCTGGAATAGAGCCAAATCTGAGGACAGATCGAGCTTCAGAGTGTGGCTGGCCAGGAGGAATTTGACCACGTCTGGCGCGAAGAGGCATACATTGGCCGAAACCATTGTCGATGATACTTCGGACCACATGGCTACCGGACTTACGTCCATCTTTATCACATCCGGAGAATCAAGGCTTTCAATGCAACCATATATAGCGGGTCCAGACCCATCAACCTCAGCAGCTTCAATCCCAACATCTCATTCTATATATGTATCGCACTCAACCATCTAGGGTTTCCGAGATACATACTTCCTACAGAGCTGCCAGTATTAGACTTGGGAGCAAAGTAAGGCTGCGACTCAATAAATCGTCCGACACGGTCTCAACAAAACCAGCGATCTTGCATGGAGCAATAGACCGACATGGCAAGTGTACACTAGGTGTAACCAGCCCCAAGGTTATGAAATGGCTATGGCCTATTACTATGACAGATATCAATCAGCACCGAGAGTGGAAACTAGCGACCACCTCAGTGCGACTGACCACCCTTTCGATCATGCCTACCGGGCTCGAAATAAAACTGCAACGCAGATCATTTCCAATGGGATCAATCTGATCTACCCGGAACAGATCCATTGGAAAATCGCTTCCAACAACAGATACTCAGAAGGAACATTCACCATCACGACTTGTGTCACAAAACTACGCCAAGCTTGACCCTGAGCACAACCCAGTCCAAGTATGTTCGCTTTACATTTCCTATCAATGCCCTCATGACATGATCCAAATCTTCCGTCAACATCAGCTCCGATGCCCTTTTAACCTCAAACCCAACTGTACTCCACGGCACACAGCCAAGTGCAAGTGGTGTCGACTCAACCAGCCAATTACCACCCACAAGTCTAAAGCACATCATGTGTTGTCTTATCGATCATGGCTGCTCCGAAACCTCTCCAAAGACAAGACCATCCTCGTCACGAGAAAGCCCTATCCAACAGCCCTACATACTGTACCGGGATTTATGCCCGTGGCACGACTCTACCTCCGATAATTATGTTTACAGGAGAACACATATGGTCACATTATCCCCATCTATGTATATTTCTTGCCACTCTGATCAAGCACCAGGGTATATACCGATGAGATAAGGCTCATGTCTGAACTCACGACTGTGGACCAGTCACCAAGATATCATCTGGTACATAACATGATCCCGAGTTTTCGAGACATCGTCTTAGCCTACACTGCTATGTGAATGTGTTCGGGATAATGACCCCGAATAGGAGAGGTTGCCAGGAATATTATATTTTCCAGGATATAACTCCGTGCCAGATGATATCTGAAGGCATCAAGCATACTTATTTCATACCTGAGTCGCATACTCAGAGTACATGCTTGGGGTGCCAGACAGCGCTTACTGCAGCATACATCAAAAGAACACCGAAGCAAGTTCAACCTACCATTTATACATTACAGAAGGACAAGAAGAAGATGTATCCAAAGAAATGCTCGCCAAAGGAGACGGGTCATCCGAGGTCTCAAGACAAAAGCGTCAGCTCTCAATCTGCTAATCCCAAACGTTACCACTGTCCAGCAACAAGAATGCGTAGCCTGGTTGCATCAAGACCAACGATGCTTGATGCTCGCGGCAAATCAACGTTCATATGTGTCTCACCACATCGAAGGGAAGCTTCAGCCTCAGGACCAAGCTTACGAAGGCATGAAGACGGACTGAATTCTTACAGTGAACAGCTTCTCCCAGCGCACTCTGGGTCAATGCAAGCAGCCCAGTCTCTGATGCCCTGGGTGATCCGAAGAACACCTAGTCGTCCAGAACTTTATGCCCGCTTTGATGTGGAGACAACGATACAACACATATTGGACCGTCGTGATACCACATTATTATCAACATGAAGACCGGGTCTACGCTTGCAAAGCTACACGATCCAACGTCGCAAGGCGATGTCAGGAGAGAAAGAACAGGATGTATGCCTGGCAGCTGCAGTTGAACATGACTTACTAAACACATCATTCATGGAGCAAACCAAAGCCTTACTAGCACCCCATCCGCTAGAATAGCCTCGCTGAGCAGGCATTGCGATATGATACAACATGCGAACGACCTCACTCGATTCAGACCATGTCCCCTCATGTTTTTCACCTACCACAGCGCTATACCTCACGAATGAATCAATCACGCTATCACATATTCATGAGTCCGAAGCGTGACACCAGCCCAGCATAGCAGTTGCGGAAGAGATGACACTTCCTCCGCCACAGCTGAAGGAATACACCGAGCACTCCCATGTGTTGCACAAAGACCTACATTATCAGCCTTCCGAAACCCAGATATTATCCCACACACAATGACACTGAGTTCACCACTTCCCCTGACTCGAAGTCGTGGAAAGCAAAGCAAATACTCTTGGTTGCTTCAAATTCATCTTTGGACAATTCCAAACGTCTATTTGATCGAACCCACTGCACGTCAGCGATGGCTGTCTTTCCAAAACATTCGAGTTCATCCATGCAGTACCCTGTAATCAAGTCAAAACAACCCGAAAGATTTAACGCGTTGGATCAAGTCTCATCGTGGCTGTCGCCAGCTAGATACAGCTTCTCTCACAACCAGATCAAATTCTTCAATCAGGCAAACACAAACAATTCTTGCATCTACGACAGCATCGATCTTGCTAACCAATACCTGTCACAACGCTGCAAGACAATGTCCGTGTATACAACGGCCTTCAATGCTCAGATGCAGAAGATGCCTGCAAGTACGCATTGCAGTGTCGAGCCTTCGGCTTTCATACACCTATCTCATGACCAAATGACTAGACCAATACAACATCATCCTTCTCAGGAATAATGACAGTGGCTAGCTGTCCTATCTGAATACGACAACAGCGAAAGCTAAAACCCAACCAAGGGGCACAATCCAATAAAATTAAGCAGGCCCCAACTCGCAAGATCAAAACAACAAGCTGAGCAGAAAACTCACGGTACTTGACAGCTTCCGGATAAACTACAAGCTGGGCAGGAGACTCACGGTACTTAACAACTTCATCAAGTCAACTTCTTTTGCGATTGGTCGCCCGAGTTCTTTTCGGTTTCAGAGCGCATTTTGGACATTGAGATTAGGCTAGTCACAGATTCAAATGCCAGTCACTCTGATTCCTCACGAGGCGAGGCACAACCTTACGACGGATGAACGAGTTCCAATCAGGTCACCTCAGCATGCTATACCATCCCATTAGGTCTTGGGAGAGACGATACGAGCATACCTTTCCCAGTACATGCATGATAATGCAGCACAACACAAATCCATCATATGGGTATTATCCGAGGTCGAACCTGGGCCTTCTAACCAGGTCATCCCAAAAAGGCGACCAAGGATGGTCCATTACACTTTCAAAGCCAAGTATCAAGACAAAGGCACGATCCCGTGGTAGATGAGCATTACCATGACAGGTTGCCGGGTATCTGGAGAGCAGCAGCGAACAAATATGTGCATGTCAAGCTGAACCTCTATCAAATTTTACCCTGTTTGATTGAAATGGACGAATATCGCGCTAACCCGGCCTCACATCCACCTACCCTTCCGGCTAAATGCAGTGTATGAGGCTGACTACTTATACAATCTTACTCGGCCTCTCAATCTACTATGACTGACATGATCCGCATGCATACGATGAAAGGTGAAACAGGGCTACATGATCACGCTTGTTTCATAAATTGAGGAAACAAACCACCAACCGTGTTCTACACTCCATCATCAAATCCACCCTATCGATACCTAAGCATTGCACTCCATCATCCAATCAAGGAGAAACAACAGCGGGAAGAAACCATGATGTATTTTGCAACAAATAGTCTTCATCCACATGTATACTTTACATGATATATACCAACTCTACTACCGTCGCTGAACATGGTATACTATATACCAACATCATCACCATCGCCATTCTCATGATTTCTATATAACAAACCGTCGATTCAGCTCACAAATAAAGTATACTGTGGCCAGAAGGGATGGAAAGGCAAAGGCAAAGGAAAGGGGAATGTTACTATCACTTATCCTGTCCTTTCCTTTTCTTTCCTACCCCGCTCCACTCCGCTCCGCTTCTATCCTTTTTACATGGGGGTTCAGTCACATGGCATACTTTCTCCCCGCTGGACAGCCTCTTCTCTTCCTCTTCTTCTTCTTCCCTGATGAACCAATGAAGAAATTGATTCCTTCATTCACTCAAGACGGAAGACGAAAGATGAAAGACAAAAGATAAAAGACAAAAAGAGAGATGGCATATCATCTACAGTACACTCAGCAGACCGCACAACACAAACTTGAATCAGTCGTGTTGTTGATATCCTATCACAACAACCATCACAGAGATCCTCCACGGCGCGGACTATCACGGTGTTTCGGAAGCAGGGAATATACAGGCCTGTCTTTGGCAAGCCCGATGGTTCGTTCATATTGCATATTACTATGAAAGTATACGGGGAAGGTACCAAATATACGAGTGAGAGAGTCGATGAGTCTGAACTACCCTCTAAATATTTACATACAGAGTTCAAAAGAGCGAAGATGGAAGATAAATAATGAAGGAAAAGGGAAGGAAAGACAGAGGACGAATGCGATGATTTGAGATGAGAGGTCTTGAATCTTTACTGGTATAAGGATCTGTGGGTTGCTGTTAAGAGAGATCTCGCTGTCTAAGCGATTAGTTGCTGATGAGAATACTCTACTTGGTGCAAATAATAGCAATGATGATGTGATGTGGGGTTGTATTGTGGGGTTGTATTGTGGTGGTAGTAAAAGGGATAACAGTCTTGATGAATAAACGTCATCAAGGGCAAAGAAAATGGGCTGGTATTGATCCTATGCCTGGTGAGGGGGATCCTTGAAAGAGGAAAAAACAATCGGTAAAATGATAATATTAATGGTTTGTGTATATGGTGTCATTTTTCCGTCCATGACGGCGGAGCATCCATCGACATCTAAGAATCAAATCAATCCAAGATAGCTCAAGACTAGTTATTATACATCGATGTCATCTAGAATATCCCCCGCCGCCTTCTCCGCAACCATATACGTCGACACCGCCGTAAACGTCCCCGGAATCCGGGGATACACCGACGCATCCACCACCCGTAACCCCTTCACCCCACGCACCCGAAACTTCGAATCCAACACCGCCATGGGATCATCATCCGCCCCAATCGGACACGTACACGACGCATGATGCCCCCACGCCGTGTCTTGGGCATATTTCATGATGCCCTCTTGGTCCGTAACCTCCGCACCGGGCAGGACTTCCTCGATCGGCACGGCCTGTCGCGCCAACGCGTCCCGTGCGAGGTTCACCGCTTCGTACATCGCCTGCAGGTCTTGATCATATCCATCGGATCCCGTGTCGAAGTAATTAAAGAGAATATCCGGGACATCAAGCGGATCATTCGAGCGGAGCGTCACGGTGCCTGCCCGATTCCGGGGATGCGATTTGAGAATGGCCCACGTAAACCAGTCATGTCGGTCCGTGACATTCACGCTATATCCCGGAAAGTAACCACGAAAGTTTATCGGCGCGCCGAAGAGAAACACATCGTAGTTAGTATCCGCACTAGCGGTGCTTTGATAGAACATGGTGGTGGCGAAGCCCGGGGAGGCGTAGACGCCGCGGTCGTGGGTGAGGAGGGAAGGATGTTCCCAGCGGGTGAGGCATGGGTCGGCGGTATCGGTGAAGGTGCAGTCGGTGAGGACGGAGAAATTGGATGGCGTGTGGCCTTGGACGTTGATCTCGTAGTGGTCTTGGAGGTTGGTGCCGACGCCGGGGAGGTCGATGAGGACGGGGATGTCGTGGGTGGTTAGTTCGGCGGCCGGGCCGATGCCGCTGAGTTTGAGCAGTTGGGGGGAGTTGTATACGCCGCCGGAGAGGATGACTTCGCGGCTGGCGGTGGCGGTGCCGGGGGTGCCGCGGCGGGAAGGGGAGGAGAGGGGGCTGGCGTGGTAGAGGTGGGCGCCGTCGAGGAAGGCTACGCCGGTGGCGAGGGGCGGGGAGGTGGTGTTGTCGAAGAGTACGCGCGTGGCGTGGCAGTTGGTGCGGATGGTGAGGGGGTAGGTGGGCGTGCCGTCGGGGTTGGTGGCTGCGTGGACGGCCAGGACGAATTCGCGCGCCCCGTTGCGCCGGGCAGAGGAGGTCGAGATGGGGATTTGATAGTAGCCCGGCTGCGAGTCGCGGGTGGCACTGTCGGCGTTGGCGTCGCCGGCGAGGAGTGTGGCCAGGTTGATGAGGGTGTTGGTGTGGTTGCCTAGGGCAAAGGCACCGCCTAGGACTAGCGAGAGGAATTGGGGATCTTGGAGGACGAGGTTGATGGGGGCATATTCGGTGGATAGCCAGCCGTCGTAGCCATGGCCAGGGGCCCCGGGGAGGAGGTAGTGGTTGTTTTCCAGCTTGGCAAAGTACTGGCGCATGTTGTCCGGGGCCCAGGAATCATCGCCGGTGAGGTTGGCGATGTATTCAAAGTCCGAACGATCCGGATACACGGCGATGAGGGCATTATGGGCGGTGCAGCCGCCCAAGGTGTTGGTGCGAGGGTACAGAACTCCCTTCATGGTTGACCCCGGGGGAGGGTTCAGCCCGGTGTATTCCTCCCCCTCGGGGGTGGTATACGTGGTTTTGTAGTCGAGGGCTTGTCGAGCATCATCGGCGTAGTGACGCACGAAAAAGTTCCACGCCATCTGCTCGTCTTCCGAGGCGCGAGCCGAATACGCGGGCACCGAGTAATTCGGGTTCAGCCCTTGATCATCTCCTGACTCCAACAGAAGCGTCTTGTGGCCGGCCAGGGCCAGTCGGGCTGCTAGAGGCCCGCCGCCAGCCCCCGAGCCAACGACGATGTACTCATACCCGGTGAGGTTGACGGCGGCACTGAGGGCCCCCGTGGCCAAGAGGAGGAGCCGGGCGAACAGCATGATGGCGATAGCACGGGGGAGACCATCCTGGGTAGCCCCGTGGCTTTATACGCCAGCGGAAGCCGAGGCAGATTAGGTTCAGTTCCTTGCTTAGATCGGCGGTGGGTCGCGAGGGTGGAATCCATTTCCGAATGCCACACTTGGACCTGGTCTGCAGACAAGCCAGTATGGAGTAAAGACACTGTCAGCTACAGAATCTTTTGACGCTGATATGAACCACGATCATCATGGGCCATTGTCCTGAGTTCACAGTCAACAAGTGACAACTCAGCTGTGAGGAGTCTCTCTGATGAAGATCGAGCAGTATCTCGTATCCTCAGCTAGTTCCTCAGACTAGCCCAGGATAGACATTATAATGGCCAAGTCCAGAGTGGCGAGTCGAAAGGAGCATGAAAAGCAGCGGAGTGGAGCTTCCTCCCGCTAAGATGACTAGGAAGCCCTAGGAGATTTACTAGTCTCGGGGCTGGCCCTGACGATCCCTCCCACGACTGGCCAGCGTGGATCTCAGAGGGCGGGGTCGGGCAATCTCAATTTCGAGGAGACAGGGGTCGCTGTGTCCCATACTTTGTGGTTTGCAGAGGTGTGGTTGATACATGTCAAGATCACTCAACGTAAAGATGATGACCTCGGCCGGGTGGGTTAACCCTACAATATAGAATGATGACGGGGGTGCGGCAGGGATGAGCAGTGATCAATTTGCTTCACACTATTAGGTTATAATAGACTGGTGTGACAGAAAACTGTTACCGGTCATGCTCAGGGTTATCGGAGTGCCATGACAGGCATTGTAGGGATGCCATGGGTGAACACCACTGGGCTTGCTCAGATAAGACTTAGTTGGCCATCGTATTGAACCTGACATAGTAAGCTATAGCTCGAGAATAAATACCATGATCAGCTACTGTATCCTGTTAGGATGGTTACACCTCCTGATGTCCTCTGCTCTCCCGCTGCAACCCCCGCAACTCCTCCCCAATCCTCTCTCTCCCCCAACCCTCCCGTAACCCCCGAAGCACCATCTCCTGCTCACTCTCCGGCGCCATCCCACTCGGGGCCGGGGGTCTCCGATCCAAATTCGAAGGAAAGGGATATCCATCCGCCACGGCGCCCACCCACGCCTCCACCTCCGCACTCAGCCCATCCCTCCGATAAATCTCACGCACCTCCTCCCAGCACTTCTCCACCACCGGCACGGCATCAACATGCTCCATCGTCTTCCCCAATGCACACCCAATCTGCAACAGATTCGCCTTCCGCTGAAACCCCGTCCGCTCCTCCATCCCATTCGCCCCCGCCGCATGAAACACCGCCGGATTAAAAAACACCCCATCCCCCAACGTCAACGGCAGCGCCACATACCGTTCCTTGAAAAACGCCCGGAACTCCTCCCGCCGCCACGCCAGATACCCCGGCGCATATGTCTGGCTGAACGGGAGGAACCGCGTCGGTCCACTCTCCACCGGCATGTCACTGTGCGCCACCGCCCCCTGCAGCGTCAGATACTGACTGGCTAGCTGGACGCTCCGCGGGAAGGCCGCGCAGCGGTCCAGCTCCTGGAAACCCAGGTGGTAGTCGCGGTGGCTCTCCTGGGCGGCGCCGCCCGGCTTGACGATGTTGACTTGGGCGGTGACGCGGTAGGCCGGGCCCAGCCAGCTTTCGCTGACGGTGCGGAGCCATGGGTTGCTGTAGTAGTGGATGAAGGAGGAGGGGTCGACGAACGCGTGTTTGCTGAACGAGTTCCAGATGCGGTCGTTTTTGCCGCTCGCTGCGAAGTGGTCGCCTTTGGGACCGAGGGGGGATTGCCGTTCTTTGTCGATGATGTGTTGAAAGGCGGTGTTGGTGGCGGCCAGCGTATCGCCGTATCGAGACGGGTGGTACATGCCTTTCAACACGAAGATGCCCGGCCCGGATTCCAGAATGTGGTGCCATTCGGATTGGAGGGCCGGGGTGGTCGCCGCGTTCAGGGGGTCGAAGCGGGTGGCATCGTAGATGGGAATGTTCTTCTCCACGGTGGCAGCCAGCGGGTAGCTGGCGGGATCGGTGGTCTGCGAGCAGACGTGCTTGAAGTCCTCGACATTGATGGAGTCGAGGTGAAAAAGCCGGTTCTGTACGACTGACTGGAATGCGTGGGAGCCCATGGTCGCGGTAGTATATGATGTGATGTGCTGTCGGTGAGGAATTGACTGGGAACAAGTCTGTAGAAATGCTTTGCCCGGAGGTGTAATCCCGTCTGCTCGTGCGGATTTCGGGTTAGCAGCACCACCCAGATCGAGAGATGGAGGGAGGTGGAGCAGTCAAATCCGGGGAAAAGATGCTGGGAACTCCACCTCGGGAAATGAATCCCGAGGGCCAAGAAGAAGACAGAATACAGCGTCACACAAGCCAGAGGGTATCCATTCTGATGCAGCGCTCGACACGGACCTGTATATGCATTGTCCATCCCGCGCCGCCGCGTCATGCTAGTATTACACATGTACACTGATGCTGCCACCCCAACCGTCCACGTTTACTCCACGGTCCCGAGATGTACCCCAGAAAGCATGCACCCCCCAACAACAGAGAAAAACAAAGAGAAGAGTTACGAAACACACCGCACGGCTCGCCCGCCGTCACTGGCCAACCATGTTATATTCAAAGATCCCAGCCTGCGCTCAATTCTATCATGACCCGAATTTTCACCCGAAAAACAAACTAAAAGCAAAATGCTGCACCGCTTCGCTTCGAAATGCGCGCTCTTATGCATTCATCATCACGGCCCCCAGGTCGGGGTTTAGCGCCGGCTCGGTCGCCGCCAGCTCCGTCTCCGTCTCGTTTGACTCCCGTAGAATCAGCTCGTTCTCCGACAGGGTCTCCACCAGCGAGCTCGGTCGTCCCGCCACGGTGAACAGGATCTTCAGCAGCACACTCTGGCTCTGCCCCCCGGTCGGCGTCAAGACCGTCTGGTGGCGTGTGTGCATCAGGAGGATTCGGACCAACGAGCGGATCTGCTGATCTGTCGACGCGTCCTGGATGATATCCAGCCCGTGGATCACGCACACCAACAGCGGCGGGGCAAAATGAAGCAGTATATCAATCAGTGAGAGCACCTCTTTCCATGATGTGAGCGTGCCGTTGAGCGGTTTGAATCGCTCCGCGCTCAGGTTGCACCCAGCATGGCTTTCGACGACCGGAGGCAGGTATTCGATCAACTGCCGAATCAAACTGTACGCCAGGGCGATGAGGTGTTGTTCGAATGTCAGCTCGGTCCCTCCATCGGTGCGGTTGCAGAAGTGAGAGATGATGGGCAGCCGAGCTTTTCGTGCAACGTTGGCGTAGCAGGTCGAGACAAGAAGCACCGGGCTGGGGTAGACCGTCGATGCGGGACCCCCCACGGCGAGTACTTGCGAGTGTGCATCCGTCGCCCATTGGTTCAACGAGGTCATGACATTCTCTTCGGCAATGACCGGCACATCGGGGTCGAGGTCGGGGTTTTGGTCAGCCGAGTCAAAAAAGTCTTCGAGATGTCGAGACGCCAACTGCAGCTCCATGCGGGTGTACTTGTGCTTGTGCCCCTCTCCAATCAGGTTGAACCTGTCTGTGTCTTGTAATGCGTGCACGGTCAGCTCCTCAAGCAGTTCGGGCCACGTGAACCTGGCTTCCCTACCTAAGTCCTGTGAAGCGGTGGTGGTCAAACAGGCAATCCCGCTGTTTTGCTTGCTCACGGACTGTAGCTGGAGACTGACAGTGCCCAACAGCTGCGTCAGGAGCAGGTCTCGTTCCTTGAGCAATCGCTTGCGCTCCGCCGCATCCTGATGGATCTCCCAGAGCAACTGACGGGTCAGGGCATTCTGGGCCGCTAACCGACGGTCCATTTTCTGAAGACCCACTTGGCTTAATCGGGCCTGCTCGTAGTTTTGAAGATAGAAATCACCGTTCAAGTCACACAGCCGATCACAGTAGCTGTCGTCCAGGTCCATGGCATCAGTCAGGCTATACATCATGTCTCTTGCGCTGCGTCGGATATGGCACACGAGGCTTTGAAAATCGCGGTAGAGGTCGTGCTTGGGGCTCTGGAGCAGCCGACAGATGGACTTGCGCACATACCAGTCCATCAGCTCGCCCAGGAAGAAAAACAGAAGCGTATAGAAACGTGCAATGGCGTTGACCGAGTCTTTCGAAAGCGGTAGTGTGTCACCCATTGCTGGGGGACCAATGGACCGGTTGATCTGAACCAGTGCCTTCACCAAGCCTTCCATGATTCTCGGGTAGCCGGCGGATGCCTAGAACGAGTCAGTCATCACTGAACAGCGAGTCACGAGGGATCCGCTTACCTTGAGCAAAGACTGCAGGACGCTGTAAAAGATGGAGCCGTACAATTCGTTTTTCGGAAGGGCGGTCAGTAACCCCCCATGTAAGCTCAACGTGGATCGAAACTCGTCACAGCATTCCCGCAGCACTCGCAGTTCCGACGTGGACGTCCAAACCGGCTCGATGTTGCTGACGACCTCCAAAACATCCTCGGGACCCTGTAGGCGTTCGTGGAAGCGGACGAGATCGTCTGGCGGGAGGTAATCCTGGAACCGTTTCCATGACTGCACCAGCTCATTGTATTCGATATCGAGAGTGGCGATCACCGGGTTGCTGTCGGATGGTCAGTTCGTGTCGGCTCCGTGCTCTGGCTATTCCGAAACCGTATTAAAGCACGGACTATGTCCTCATGGAGACGGTGTAGATCATCCGAGGGACAAGGTTGAGGGGAAAGTCAAACGGCGATAGACACACCGCACAGCAAACTCTAAGGGACGAGAGAGAAAGTAAGGGAGTCAAGACGTACGTGGACAGATGTCTCTTGTCGAATCGCTTTTTCCACAAATTGGGGATTTCGGCCAGTAAAGGGCCGGCCGGAATGGCGACGGATTGAGGGGACATGGTGCCGGGCACGCCGGGGCTGCTGCTAACGGACGGCAAGGCAGGGCGAGCGCGGTCTCGTCGACTGGGCCGACGGGGGCATGTCAGGGGCGGACGGCGGCGAGGGAGAGAAGGGAGGGCTATGGCAGTTTCGGATCGACCATCTAGCGCGAGGGGGCAAGACCAAGGTTGAAGTGGATGTTGCAGGTGTGGGTGGAGTGGCAGAGAATTGTAGATGTAATGCTGTGGTGGAGGTGGAGGTGGAGGTGAAGGTTGAACTTGGGATAGATGGGGATCAAGATGGGGGAGTGGAATTGGGAGTGGGAGTGGGAATGGGAATGGGGATTGAAATTGGATCTATGGCCGGGGGTGAATAATGAAAGAGGAGGTGTTGTTGTTGAAGGTGGACCAGCTGGGGGGGGGAGAATGGGGGGCGGTGGGTTGGTTCCTGGTCGCCTCGTCGGGGCCTCAAGTCTCCTGGCGTGGGTTTGTTTGTTTGATCGATTAAAGCCTCGTGGAGCACATCTTGATCGCTTTGGAATTGGCGGGTGGTCCCGCTCGGGAAAAGGGGGGAAACGATAGGTCTGGGGTTGGAAGAGAAGAAGGGGAAGAAAGGATGAGAAGGAACAAGAGAAGAAAGAGTGAGAGAGTGAGAGAATCCGAGAGAGAGACAGACAGACTGGAGACTGGAGAAGGAGAAAGAGAGGGGGGGGTGGACACTGAGAAAAACATCCCCAGAGGAAAAAGGGCAAAAAAAGTACTACGACGACAACCCACCCAGTCAGTGCAGACAGAACGGAACTTCTCTGCTCTTCCCTGTCTCTTTTTTTTTTAATTCTCCCATGAACATTAATACTTTTTAGCAAAAAAAAATTCAGATTCTTATTTTTACTATTATTTTATCCTTTTTCCCACTCAGCGGAGGATGGGAAGGAAAGTCAGGCTGCCGGCCGAGCTGGGGAGATTTTGATTTTATTTTATCAGCAAATCCTCGCATTTAGAATTTCAAAGGATTTGAAATTCATACCTGGACACCGGAAATATCAATCCCTTTAAGCTTCTGTCTAGCTCGATCGGGAGAGAGGTCGAGTAGTTTCCCTGCTTATAACAGGCCCGATCCTGTAGTAGGATGTCGTCGGAGGTCGTAGGGTGGTAGTACTACTCCTATCTGAGTAGTATTATTCAACCCTCCCCGACGCAACAACAGCAGCAGCAGCAGCAGCAGCAGCAGCACCAGTGAGCATCTGACCGGGTTCCCCGATCCATACGACTCTTCAGTTCGATGGGAGCCTCGGCCTGGGCTGGTCCGACTGGGACTCTGAACAGTGCCCAGAATTGCCCCCTCCCTCAGCAGCGCAGCAGCTCAGCAGGGAAGCGGGCGCGCCTCCCTGGCCCGCACCGACCAATGAGGGGCCGGGTCGCCCCGGGCCCCAAGCGGTCGAGGCCTCGAATGGAAGCGGGGATGCGACGCGGGATAATTCTTCCAGACCCTCGCCGCCCTGGCCTGGCTAATTTTGGTCCGGCCTGACTGGCCTTTTTCCTTTTTCCCTTTTCCCTTTACACTGTTCTTCCTCCCTCTCTCAGATCCCAGTCACTGGGGGTGGAGCTGCCAGGGTAGGATTATCCGCAGCTAAGGCCCGGAGCTGCCCTTCCTTTTCCTACGTAAGTAAGTACCATCGACCACTGACTCCGGTGGGTATAGCGGAGGTTTTATGGCCGCTGAAGGCCATAGGCATAAGCTTGGACTCGCCGTCCGATCGGTTGACTGATCATGAGCAAACATTGCCCCCCCTCCCTTGCCAGGTTAATTGACCCTATTAATTCCCCTAGGCCGATATTAAAAATAATTGTAAAAAAATTAATTAATGGAACCGCTGTCTGTTCATCGGTTTGATTTTATTTTATTTTTCCCTCTCGCCCTGCCCACCGCCAATCTTGTTGGTCTCCTATTTTCCCTTTCGGTGTTCTGTTCTTCACTTACCAGTCCGTCTCCCACCCACCAACATACCCCGGGCCCACCATCCATCGCCCATCGTCATACCAGCAATCGTTCCAGAAAATCCCCCCATCTGACACGGTCACCAGCCATGGCGACATCCTTCAATTCCCAATGAACAAAGCCGATCTGCTACTTGCTCAGATCCTCGCTTTGTCCCTCAACCATCATCCCACCCTCCATCCGAGGGTCGGATGAGGCAACACCCAAGCTTCCCTGCCAATCACCGCCTGTGCCCAGGCCATCCGCATGGCTCTCCAAGAGATACGAGCCTGTCATGCCGGGCAGACTTCGCGGTACCTGATGTACGTGGCCCCTCCATCCATCCAACATGGCCCAGCATGGCCCCTCCCTCCATGACGGATGCCGCAGCCCCAACGGAGATTGGTGGCAGCACGTTCCGTCGACAGGAACACCCTCCCAGCAACTCGGATCGCGCCTATGTACCTAGGCAGATAGTGTTTCCCGTGCCGTAGATACCGACGGAGCTGTTTGCTGGTGATGGTGTCGGCGGAAATTGGCCCATCCCGGTAGGGCCCATCCTTATCCACCGGATATGAGTCGGTCCACAGTCCAGGGAGGAGAGGAAGCAGGCAGGAGAGGTCGGATGGATAGGAGGAAGGACACGGACCAAGTGTTGCTGTCACGGGCCCACGGACAGGTCTCGACCCGATCCACCCGCCAATGGCCATCGGTGCAGAACGCCTTCGTCGCCTGGGGCATGGCGGCCTTGGTCGGTTGTCGCCAGAGGGTCCCTGGACTCCCTGCTGAGTGGTGGAACGGCCCAGTCGCCGTTATGGCAGGCGCTTCAGTAGCACTGGGGAATAATCCTCGCCGCGAGCCCCTAATAATACCGTTGCCATATAGAGGGCTCGTGGCGGGGGATGTGGAATTTGGCCCTTCGCCTGGGGGGGAAGGGCCACCTTTGTGCAGGGTGCTACGGTGCCTCCTCGCATATCATCGCCCAAGTCCTCAGTACCACCCGCCCCCCACCCAACCAAAGGGTGGCGGTGATGGATCGTAGGGTGGTACAGCGCCTCTGGATGATGCGGCACGACCGATCGGACCTTCAGCTAGCCCCATCTGATTGGAACCTTCCCCTGAGTATCTCAGACCTGTCAGTTACGCTCGCATGCAGGGTGGTCGCTGGGGGACAGGGCGGGTGGTCCTCCCGTGGATGGATGAATGGAGGTCAGTAGCTTGGGGCCCGAAGGAACCCCGAGGAAGATCTTCGGATGCTCCCTTAAGATCTGAATTGCATTATGATTGTGCTTTGTTCAGCCTGGATGGGCCAGGATGAGCGCGTCTACACCTAAAGCGGCACGATCAACACGCGACCGTAGGGAGGGGGGAATGCAAATGACAGGTCAGGTCACATCGACCCTGCTAAACAATCCACTTGATCCAGCTACGTCGCCACGCCGATCCTCCAGCGAGCCACATTGTCAATATTCCCCCAGGATGCTAAAGCTTAGTCGCCTGGGGAGACTGGTGTCGAGGTGACACCTGTCACACGGCAGTAGTAGCAACCCCCACGGCGATGAACGGGCTAGAACATGGCCGGTACTGCAGAGGGAAACCCTACCGCCAGAGGGAGCGAGTGGTATATACCGGTCGGAGGAATGTTGTTGTCGTTGCGCCTGGCGTGTTGGACGATCCCCGATCGGCCTAATCCATAGCTTATTCGGGCGGGCGCGGGTGACTGGCTGGGCCCTAACCCTAGCCCTCAAAGAGGTAATCCCTGCATGAGGATGAATAAAATTTGTGTTGCCTTTTATGCAGATCATGGCTATGGCCAGTATCCATCCATCCATCCATCCATCCTGGCATGCTCCGGATCTGTGATCTTCCACTGACCGTCTGCATCCCAGACCGTCGGACACGGACATGATAAGCAGAAACTCCGGCATCGGAGTCCGATGGAGCAATCTACGCCCTGCTCTATTTTCCCCACATGAAGGCGGAGAATCACCGGCGATGGAAACTGAATGAACACTCGTCGACCTTCCGCTTTGGGGCCGCACGGCAACAAATCCGGGCGCACGGTTAGTCAGCTCGACCGACTTACCCTGTGTTCTTCTCGTCGGTTCTCGTCGTTGTCGTATTGCTCAGCTGGAGGACGGGGAAACCACGTTGGAGAATACGGGATGTGAGAGAAAAAGCAATCAATTTGCATCCCGCGAGGCCCATGCGGCGACTCAGCAGCCAGACAGGAAGCATCCTTCCCAGCTGCCCGTCTTTATAGCGCGGTGGGATAGACAGTCAGAATGGGGAAAAGGGCAGTCAGGATGCCAACAAGGTTCAATGGATGATGCAATGCCGGCTGGAGTCTAGCTGCCTCTTCTGGCACTGCGATTCAGGCCTGATTCTGTGATTGTTGGTTATTGTCGATAAGTAGCCTGGCGGTCGGTCGGTCATCTTTTGTGCTGTGCCAGAAACCGAAAATTGGGACCAACCCACGATCGGCGGATGCCCAGGATCCCCCGCACTCGGCCCAGTTGCACCTCGTCACTTGCTGCCCAGGGCTGATTTGCATTGCCATTGGATTCAAATCCACCCCAAAAATGTAGACAGGCCGAGCAGCAGGATCGGACCAGATGAAGCTTATCACACACGCCAGATGGATCGAAGATGCCACGGGGGCTTATCGTGTATCTGGACACGCTGATATCCTGCTATCTGATCCTGTCAGCCTGGCGGGCACTGCTGGCCGTCCCACTTTTTCCCGGTCTCTGAATCATTCAGAATTCAACCCGCAAGCATCGTCGCCCCGTCCACGGTCCGGCGTATCTGCACGCAATCAGACCGAGGCGCTGCGATGAATAATCCATCCCCCCACCGGCATCGCTCGGGCGATCCATGGGACTTTCGCTGCTGCTGCTGCTGCTGCTGCTCCTGCTGCTGTCCGGCTCACTGCTCGATGGTCTCGTATTCGCCTGCTTCCTCCCTCCTTGGTTGATTGAGGCATTGCTGGACGGATTTCTCACCACCAACGATACCAACACCTTGTGTAATAAGAATAGTAACCCGCCCGACCTCCGTGACAGTTGGCAGTGGCATTATTGTTATCTCATCCGTCGCTTTCCTTGCCGGATCGCCCGGCAGCATCGACTGCCAGCCATCCGCCCTCCAGCCCCCAATTGCCAGCCAGTGCCAGCCGCTGCTATTCCCATTGCAGCCAGGTTGTTGCTGAGGAAGTGAGCATCCGATCCGATCCACCTTCCCACCCACCCCATTCCCGCCTCATCTTCTTCCATCACCCATTGTCCCGGCTTCCACACCTTCCCGGACTTCCAATCGCCGTCCGCCGTGCCTGTGACGAGACAGCCTTTGTTATCCACGGTCGCTCCAGTCCTGTGGTAGTCGCCGGGGATCGCCCGGTCCTGCACCGGAAGTGATATCACTCTCCCACGCTGACTGGCAGCTGGGTGCCTGTTCGCTGCCTCTGGGCGTCTGAACCGGCTGGTTTCCTGATCCTAGGCCGATCCCTCGTCCGTGGCTCATGATCTTCGTCCGTCCCCATACCCTCCGCCGTCTCCGTAGGCCTCGTCACTGTGGGGAAGTCCATCCGGCGTCCAGCATCATCAACTGGGCGATTCGCCGATGGGTCCTCCCCGTTCCCATCATCCCTCTTCCTCTTCCTTCTTCTTCTTCTTATTCTCCTTCCTCTCTGCCACCTGTACCCTCCGCTTTCTCTCCGTCTTCCTCCTGCTCGCCCTCTCGCCCCTCGCCTCTGCAGTAACCACGGCCGGCTGGACCGTGCGGCCGTCTAATAACTCGGCGGATCTGTCGTGGACTGGGGGTCTCCGGTTCCAGCTCAACAGCACCCAGGTGCAATTGCCCGCAACTGTCCGACTTGCTCCTTTGACCCAGGACTTGGTCGATCTCAATCAGGCGGAACTTGCGGTTAGTCAGCCGGTTCGCGCCTCCGTCTGCCGAAAGCTGATCGATATAGGCATACCTGGTGACCGGTAGTCTGGTGGATGTGGACGCCACCAACTCGCTGTCACTGAACAGTAAAGAGATCGCCGTGATCAGCTGCGATCCATCTGCGTATCCCGGGAATTTAGATGCGAGTTCGACTGTGGGCAACGTTCTCACCGCGCAGCAGCAGGCAGTGGCCGTGATCTTGTACAGTGGGACGTCGCTGCTCTGCAACTATACCACGGATGAACCGTCGGCCAATCGCTACATCAACGTCTTCACCCTGCTGAATCCGACTCTGGATCGCCGAGTCCAGACCCAACTCAGTGCGCCAGGCAACGGATCGACTACCATCGGCACCAACATGTCGTACATCGGACCCACCGGGTCGACCTCGGACACGTCGTCCGGGTCGGGCGATAGCCCGAATACCGGTATGTTCTTTTCCGGGGGCCCCTGGGAATTGACTAACTCGCCCCAGCGATGATCATCCTGTACAGTATCACGGGGATTATCACGGCGCTATTCCTCGCCATCATCATCACCGGTGCGGTGCGCGCCCACCGCCATCCGGAGCGATATGGGCCGCGGTATACGGCGGGACGACCGCGACAAAGTCGAGCGCGAGGGATAGCGCGCGCCATGTTAGATACGATCCCGATCGTCAAATTCGGGGACACGCACGAGGGCAAGCCGGAGGGCGCCAAGGGGGATGTGGAGATGGGGGCGGGGGTGGAGGCGCCGCCCACCGAGGTGACAGAGAACCGAGACGCCACGGCGGCGGAGGCGTTTGTCACCTCCCCTCAGCCACCACCCGAATCCCAACCCACGACGGAATCGATGGCGGAGAAACGATCCGATGCCCCTGAGGCCGAGACGACGACGGACCACCCCAACTTCTCGTGTCCCATCTGCACGGACGACTTCGTCAAGGGTCAGGATCTCCGCGTGCTGCCGTGCAACCATCAATTCCATCCGGAGTGTATCGATCCCTGGTTGGTGAATGTGTCAGGCACCTGTCCTCTCTGGTATGTCCCCTGATCCTGCTGTGTTGCTTGTTCCCTGTTCCCTGTTCCGTGTTCATACTAACCGACGCAGCCGGATCGACCTCAATCCCCCACAGCGAGAAGGCGAAGACGAGCACGACCTGGGCGACGGTCACCCCGAGACGTCGCCAGAGGGCCCGGCAGAGCCAGGTGCGGAGAGTGGTCATCCTCGTCACCGGCGCCTCAGCAACTACCTCCACGGCACGCTGAATGCGCGGCGCATGCGCGATGCCAGCGTCGAGGAGCGACTGGCGGCGCTGCGGAGCGTCCGGGAGGAGGCCAACCGGGAGGAACCGACCGACGAGTCGGACGAGCGACTCCGCCGCCGCAGTCGACTGACGACGCGACTGCGCGAGCGGTTCCGGGTGCGCACGCGGGCCCACGGCGACGAGACCGAGGCGTCGTCGTCCGAGGCCCCGCCGGCATGAGGATTTGCCTTTGGTTCTTGTCTATATTCTTTCAATCTACGTGCATACGGCGTGGATGATGTGCTATATTGATGATGGGTATATATGACGATATATGCATGGCCGGGCTGGCCGCCGGCCGAGTGGACATTCCTCTCCTGCTTGTTTGGGATTATGATTTACATGAGATTTGACGATGGGATTGATCGGGCGCTTGGCGTTGATGCGAAAATGCACATTGTATATAGGATGTTAGTGCATGAAATGACCCTGACCAGCATATCTCGCATATTCAAAAGGTGAGCATCGACACGGCAAGTGTCAACCGTAAGCATCTGATCCTGATCCTGAAACTGAAACTGCTCGAGCTCGTGCCGGGCTCCACCTCGGAATGACTCGCAGCAGCAAGACTAACGGATTCCGGGTTCCGGCGAGCTTCGCACGAGATTCCGAGGACCCCGTGGGGTAGATCGACCAGGTGGCCTTGCACTTTGGACTTGGATGTTGTGGGTGTCGGCTTCTCTGATCGCTCAATCTATCTAGCAGTGCCAGATGCAGGAAGCAGCACTTCATCAGGGATCTAGACAATCCATCGTACGAAAGACTCCAATCAATTGCTCCAGTCCATGCGGTCGGCTGGCATCGGCGATGAGTAACCGAGGCGCGTGATTGGCGGCGGGCCAGGCCTCATGGAAAGGAACTAATGATGTACCAGCAATTCATAAGACAAGCCTGTTATACCGGACTACGCTGGATGTAGTCGGGCGATCTGCATTGCCAATGAGGGATATATGTCCCGTCTCTGCATCTCCGACTGGGCCTTGGCCCGTCCATGCTCGGAGCTGCTGGGTTGCCCACCTATCATACGATGTCAAGCTAGAAGCAGCATTCAGACCGGATGAGTCTCTTAGATGGGATTGTGGGGAGTGTCGACTTGAAACAGCCTCAACCCAGCATGGAGAGCAGAATGAAGGAACTGCGTAGTCTTCATGTGAATGTCGTCATCTGGCTGGTCATCGGGCCAGCACTTCCTCGGCTCGCAGTGGATGCGCCGAGCAGCACCACGACCATTAAATAGATCGCAGACGCCGCTGCTGTATCATGTACTCCGTACTCCGTGCTCCGAAGCTATCCATCAGCAATCAGCAATCAGCAATCAGCACTTGTTCTGGCGCCAGTCGCTCAGCCCATCCGGGATTTATCTGTTTCGGTCTTGAGCCCCTCCGGTGAACGCAAGCAGCAGTCTGAGGTGGTGTGACCTCCATCATGTCGCCCCTTTCTCCACCTACTTCTACCTCGTCGTCTGCTGCTTCTGCTGCTTCCTCCATCTCTGCTTCTCTTGCATCCTCTGCCACCTCCCGTCTTGCTTCCTTGTCCGCGCACATCATGGGATCCGCCAGCCCGTCCGTCTTTTCCACGGCCATTGTGCCCGCCGCGCCAGAGGATCCCCTCTTCGGTCTGGCCACGGCCTATCGTCAGGATCCGTCCGACAAGAAGGTTGATCTGGTCATTGGAGCGTACCGCGATGACAACGCCAAACCGTGGATTCTGCCCGTTGTCAAGAAGGTCCCCCACCCCCTCCCCCCACATTCACGCAGCTCCATCGCATCTAACACGGCATAACATCAGGCCGACGAGCTTGTTCGCAACGACCCCGCCTTGAACCATGAATACCTCCCCATCAAAGGTCTGGCCGACTACACCAGCGCCGCGCAGAAACTGATGATCGGGGCGGACAGCTCCGCCATTCGCGAGAACCGCGTAAGCCCATTCCATCCCTCATGCCCATTCCTCATTCCCCTCCCCTTCATCTTTCTGCTTGAAATCTAACAACGAACAACAGGTCTGCACCTTCCAAACCATCTCCGGCACCGGCGCCGTCCACCTGGGCGCTCTCTTCCTCTCCAAATTCCACCCCGCATCCCCCAAACCCACCACCTACCTCTCCAACCCCACCTGGGCCAACCACCACCAAATTTTCACCAACGTCAACCTCCCCATAACCACCTACCCCTACTTCAACCCCAGCACCAAAGGTCTCGATTTCCCCGGCCTGACCTCCGCCCTCTCCTCCGCCCCCACCGGCTCCATCATCCTCCTCCACGTCTGCGCCCACAACCCCACCGGCGTCGACCTCACCCAAGACCAATGGAAAGAAGTCGCCTCCATCATGCGCGCCCGCTCCCTCTTCCCCTTCTTCGACTGCGCCTACCAAGGCTTCGCCTCCGGCGACCTCGCCCGTGACGCCTGGGCCGTACGGTACTTCATCGAGCAGGGCTTCGAACTCTGCATTGCGCAATCCTTCGCCAAGAACTTCGGTCTGTACGGTCAGCGCACGGGCGCGTTCCATTTCGTGTCGGCCCCCGGTGCGGAAGCAACTGCGTCGAATGCGAATGTGGCGTCCCAATTGGCCATTCTGCAGAGAAGTGAGATCTCGAATCCCCCAGCGTATGGCGCCCGGATTGCCAGTCGGGTGTTGAATGATGAGGGGTTGTTTGCTGAGTGGGAGGAGGATTTGAAGACTATGAGTGGACGGATTGTGGAGATGAGGAAGGGGTTGAGGGATCGCTTGGAGAAGAGGGGGACGCCCGGGAAGTGGGAACATATTACCGAGCAGATTGGTATGTTTAGTTTTACGGGCTTGACGGAGCCTCAGGTGAAGGTTTTGAGGGAGAAGTGGCATGTTTATATGGTGAGTTGCTTCTTCCTTTCGTATTGTGGTTGGTGACGGGGTATGCTAACGGACGATAGACTAAGAATGGCCGGATCTCAATGGCCGGGCTCAACTCGCATAACCTGGATTACTTTGCCGAGGCAGTGGATAGTGTCGTGCGGGAGACTTCATAGACGATGCAACGCAATGTGTACTGGTATCATGCTATATACTCCAGTAGAAAGACTGGACTTGAACCCAAAGGAAACAACCTTCGCATATAAAATCAACACAAGATAAACAATGAAGATAAATTAAAAAGCAAGATCCCACACCACCAACCACGTACACAATCCCACGGTGCCCCAGAACACCGCCTGCGCGGCACTCCGTCTCTCCGTCGCGCGTTTCAACTCTTTATTGCCCTCCCCGATGTTTCCCCGCGTGTTACTGGCATCTGTGACCAATTGTCCAATGTATTCTTCTTGCGTCGCGAGATGCGATACGAGGGTTTGTTGGAGGGAGGAGATTTCGAGGAGGGATTTTTCCGCATTCCTACATCACCCACATATTAGCCTCATACCAATACCAAGCAACACAAAGATATGAATAGGGGAGAGGGAAAAAGGTTGGATGGACATACTGAACCTTCCCTACCACATCCTCAAAATACCTTACCATACTCTCATTCTCCTCCTCAAAGAGCTGCAACTGCTGCGGAGTGAGTTGGCTCTCAATCGCACGAACCTCCTCCTCATCCATCTTCGCAGCCGTCCCTATCCCATCCATTCCATCCACACCTCCCATCTCCCACCCCATCCCCACCCCCATCCCCTTCACCGAAGCAGCCCCCGAAGCGTGTAAATTATACAACACACTCCTCTCCTTCTCCCTCACCCTCTCGACCCTCCTCTCCACCAAATCCCTCTGCACATCCACCACCTCCCTCAACTTCCTCCCCAAATACCACAACACACTTTCCCTCACACACTTCATATTCCGTTCTTTTTCCCGCTCGCGCACTTCCTCCTCACTTCTCCCCCCCTCCCCATCATCATCATCATCATAAGTGAGCGCAGCCCCCCCGGCCCACTTGGCTAGTAAACCCCTCTTGAACCTCTGATCCAGCGTCCGGGTTACAGTCTCCTGGCGGAGTGATTCCGCGGACGAGAGGGTCGAGATGGAGGTACTCAGGTTGGAGAGGAGAGTTGATGTCGAGGCGGTGATTTCGTCGCGGGCGGAGTCGGTTAGGGTTTCTTGGGCTTGGATACTTTGCTGTTGGGGTTTGGTGGTGGGTTTGGATTTGGTGAGGGAGAGGTAGGAGGGGCGGATGGTTTGGAGGTATTGGAGGAGTGAGGTTATGTGGGTGTTCTGTTTTTTTTTTGTATTATTATCGTTGGTTAGTAGGGAGGTGAGTTGGGGGGGTAGGGGTGGGGTGGGTATCTGGGGGGAGGGTTTGGGGGGAGTACAATTCTGTAGGCTTCTTTGAGGAATTCGTCTGCGATTTCGGTCGTCATGTATCCTGTTGAGAGCTTTGGGGTGCTGGTGCTCTGCTGGAGCAGGTCTGTTAACGTGGGGGTGAGGTCGGTCATGGTGTTGAGTGCTGTGGTGGTGCTGTGTTGTTGATGTTGACACAGTTTGTCTTATGTATTGGTTCTGACAAAGTTCCGGTGGATGTTTCAGGTTCTACCGCCTGAGCTGGTGTAGATTGAGACCAATTGTCGAGCTATTTGTACGGAGAACCGGCAACTGACTGCGGTTGACGTCGAGTTGGCATGTACTCCGTCCTGCGGAGACTAACTACGTTGGATGCATAGTTACATAATCACATGCTATATGTTCATAACTCATATCCAGGGTATCCACGCTAAACAATGCATGCTAAATCACTCCTCGCTCCTCAACCCATATCTACAATCGTTAGTATGGTCAGGCGTAAACAAGAATCAAACTCACCTCCATCTTCCCCATCTCACTCCCCTCGCGGCGCGCCACCTCTCGTGACCCTCCCATCAACAAATCTAAATCCTCCTGGTCTACCATTGTAATCATATCTCCATCATCCTGCATCCGGATCTTCAACAGCGTCCGGAACCCAAACTTCTCCCGAATTCGAGTCTCAAACTCCCCAAACGCGATCGTCGGCTCCATCATGATATACCGTGTATCCTCGTGTGAGTGCGCCTTCACCCGGAACTTGCGCACTTCCACCCGTCGTGACGTCCCCCGTCGCGAACTGCGCTTCGGGGACCCCTGCTGCCGCGTTCCTACGAGCTCAAACTCACCATCCGGCCCATTATCCTCATCCGCATCGCTGGCGTACTCCTCTTGCTCGTCGATGTACCGTTCCTGCTGACGTCGCCAATTGGCCCCCGCCGGCATCGATCGCGTGCCCGAGTAGACCTCCTCCGAGGGCCCGGCCGGGGCAAACCCCGTATCACTCACCCCCCGTCGATGGCCCGGTGCGTCTGGCCCTCGGGGACCCGGTCGCATGGCTCGAGACTCGGACGCCGTGCGCGTCGTGCCGATCCGCGGCTTGTCGACTAGGGTATCTGTGCTTTGGCCCGCACCGGCCAGTTCGAGCCGCGGCGGCCGCGCCGCCCGGATGGACCCCGGTCGACTGTTCATCGTGACACTACCTGTGGAGCTGTTGGTACTTGCCTTGTCTGCGTCCGGCGGGGGAGTAGGAGGGAAGAGATTACGGTTCAGAGGCGGCTCCGAATGCTGACGGCTCCGACTCTGCAGGTTCTTGTGCACCAGGTGCGACGTGGCAAACGGCAGATGCTCGGGCTTGCGGTGGTCCAGCATCGACAGCGTCCGCTTAAGGTCGTCGCTCGGCCCGAACGGCATGCTGGTCCGCTCGGACGCAGCAATCAGCCGGGCCTTTCCCAGGTAGTCTTTGGTCTTCAGGTTCTTGACTTTGGCCTCGTTGGGTCGATAGATCACCCCCACGGGGATGGAAAAGACCGTGTAACCCTGTTCAGTCAGTCCAGCACTATCTCATCTGGGGAAAGACCTACCGATGCCTGCTCTCGAAGGGCTTCGTCGATGACATCGTGGTCCGGTGTGACCTTTTCTTTCGACGCATAGTCAAGATCCTGCATGCCTGGCCCCATTTGCTGGAGATAGATATAGCACAAACCACGGTTGAACAACACTTCACACGAGTACAGTCGGAATCTCAACCCCAGCTGCTCATAGTCAATGGACGTATTACCCCGGAGATAGAGCAGCGTGTCATTGAAATTGGCCAACGCCTCTTCAAAGTCTCCCAAGAGGAAGTTGGAGACCCCCTCCTGGAAGTATGCAATGGCAAGGTATTGGTCCAAGCCAATCGCCCGCTGGTAGCACTCGACCTGCTGCTGTTAGTCGAGTACGACAACCCGATGGAGGATCATACCGCTTTCTCATGTTCCCCTAACGTCGCATAGATCACCCCACAGTTGAAGAGTATCTTGGATGTCTCGGCAATCGTACCAAAGACCCGAAGGGCTTCATCATACTCCTGATTGTCATAATGCTCGAGGGCCTGTACCCATGTCTCGATTTCCTAAGACCATTAGCACAGCCCAGACCTAACCGGAGACAGCCTATAAGTACCTGCTTCAATGACATGTCGGTGCGGCCACGTAGTGCCTAGCCTAGTTCCCTATGCAGACGGCGAGACGCTGCGGACACCCACCAAGCGTATATGTACGCGACTGGCAATCGCCAAGACGCAATGGCTGGGTCCTGGCCACGCTGCGCAGGGATGTGACACGATTCCGCAAAGGTCCACTCGTGGGTGAGCCGGTTTGGGTCGGCACTTGGCAGTCGGTGTGCCCGCGAAGTGAGAGATAATCGCTATCGAAGTGATAGACCATGCGCACTACCCGGAGTCTAGTCGAGAGAGAGATCGGATATATAATTAGATCACGGATCCAGCGACCCAGCCGCTAAGAGGCACCAAACACCAGCCAAGACGCAAGGAGGCGTTGGCTGGGTGTGATCACGGTGATGAGGGGTGCGAGGGGCCAATGTGGTTAGATTGCGAATTGAGGGGAGCCAAACGGATGTTTGTTACTGATATCGATGCGAAGAATGCAGCATTGAGGTGAACAACTGTCTCCAGCAGAAGAGGTACGGATCAAGATGGAAGAAGCCAAATCCACATGAAAATGCACAAAAGGCAGAAACAGGGAAGAACTGGGATTAGCGTGCAGAGAGATGCAGCGACAGGGAGCTAGCAGCCGATGTGAGGAAGTGCCCAAGGAGGGGGAGAAGTCAAAGAAGCACGGCGAGGGGACGGAGAGATGCCGTGGGTGTTGGTACTAAGGGCATGGGCCTGGCATATGGCATGGCCGGGGGATACATAAAAATAACTGCGGTGAGGACGGAGCAGTCCGTTCTTGGGTGCCAACTCCCAACCGCACATGGAACGATGGGTGGTGAGGCATCAATCCTTCATCGTAACGCCGGAGGGGAAACGCAACATCACCGTGGTCTCCTGGCCGGTGAGTGGCCAGCATCCCGGTCGTCACCCAGGATGACCACAGGGCCTGCGCCGCCCTGATTGGCCGCTGCAGGGGGGAGCACTTTATCACAGTGCAGGGTCGATCCATCCGACAGCCTGTGATTGGCCCTGCGCGCCAGTTCTTTTCCAGTTGACGGCCTGCGGTGGCGCCGTACCTTACCTGACGTCCCTGGTTTGACAGTCGGGTCGTACGGCGAAATTAAAATCGGTGCCAGCCACGGAGGTGAAGAAGAATGGAGGTGGTGGAATCTTGGGAAGGAGATGAATGGGTCAAGGCCCGTTCCGAGCCATGCGGGGCGGGGGTTACTCCAACTTGCCACTTAGTACTTACTTCCTACCGTGTACAATGGGCATAGTAAGAAGTATGTACCGCTCAAGAAAAAAGGACCTTGCAAGCCAATACCAGCACGAAAATGATCACAATCACACAACCCCCTAATCATCAGTGCATCACATCCCAATCCTCTTGGATTAACTTTGAGCGTCCCCGCCACGGCGCTTCGCAAAAGGCCGAACCCCTTCGGTACCGATGTCCTGGCTGGGACCACCTCCGACTAGTCCTCTGAACCTTGAATATCCCTCGCGGTTGGTGCAATTCCCCTCGTCTCCCCCCCGCCCAACCCCTCGGACCGTTATGGCCTATCTTTAGCTGCGAGGACCGTCGCCAACTAGTCGCTCTGTCGTGCAGCGCTCCTGCATGCTCGTCGGTCAGGTGAGTCTGGGGTTGCTATCATTCGTTCCTCACCCATCACCGGTCATGTCCCTGACGGTCTCTATTTCTGGACTACAACCCCCCCCCCGGTTTCTATTTATTCTCCGCAGAAGAGCCGGCGTCATTCATGCTGCTCGTATTGCTTATCGCAAGGCTGATCGATCGATCGTGGGTATCCTCTCCTATGCACACTCTAAACCATTGCTATACATAGACACGCCAGTCTAGTCCTCCAACCACATCTTCACACCATCCCCTGGGCCACCTGCTCCTGCCGCTCCTGCCACACATTCTTCCCGGAGCAGGAGCACACCATCTTGTCGTTATCCCACACCCCCGCGCTACGAGCAATCACTCCAACTAGAGTGTCAGGGTCCTCTCGTCGAAAAGGACCCTCCCTGCTCGCTGACACCACCATACTGCGTCCAATCATCTCCCACACCGCTACCGGACGATCCAAAAATACATTGCCCCGGCCCTTGTCGTCCACCTCAACCGACCCAAAAATGCCGCGGGGCTCCTTGGTTGGCTCCGAGCCCAGCACCTTGGTTTTTAAGGCCTCCCAGATGCCTCCCGTGGATGCCGCTCCTTGCGAGATATCACCCGCTTCGCGCACCGTCGCATGATACTTTCCGGGCGCCAGGCCGTTGATCGTCAGGTCAACCAGCGTCAAGTTGGGGGACACCTGGACCATGCGCGCTAGACCACGGATCTTGTTGGAGACGGTGTTCGAGTGGGTTTCCAGGATGCACACCGCGGAACCTGTCATCCATCAGCTCGGGACACTGCCTGTATAGGCAGGTGGTAGACGTACTGTTGTTGGATGTCCCGCTTCCTCGTAGAATGGCATCCCGACCCGTAGCTTGGATAGCGGAGACGATGGAGCTGGGTGGCGCGGTGCCTTCAATGAACACTAATTGGTCCTTCAGGTTTGCCTCGACCTTGTCGATGCCTGACCGGTCAGTACGATGACGGCACAGAGGTGGAGTGCATACCCTCCAGCTTCTTCAGTTGAGAGGAGATATCCTGGACGCAGCCCTCGCAGGTCATAGGGACCGCGAAAGTAGTCTGAACCGTTAGTAGCTTTCTCACGGGGTTGCACCGTCGACCCGAGATTAACCCACCTGGAATGGTTCAATCATCGTGCCGGTATAGATCTACAACTGCAATCTCCAATGTGAGTTCCAAGTTACCAAAGAATAGAAAGATGCCTTTTGAAGACCCCTCGATTGCATGCGGGACGAGCGGGGACGCTTTGAAATCAACCCGATCGGGCTTAGTCACTCTGTCCGTGCCGATAGCGTCATCCGACCAATCAATCATCACCGCCGACTCCCTTCCGCGTCCAGCTCTACCTCTTTGCATTCATCTCCCGATCAGCCATTGCCATTTGCCGGACTCGAATCCCACCGCCTCCCCTCATCAATCGCATAGCATGTCCTCCAAATCCCGATGGGCCACGGACGACGACCCCGAAACGGAAGCCATTCTCGCCCAGCGCAAGCGGGAGAAGGAAGAACAGCGACGCGCCAAAGCCGAGAAACAGCGCCAGCTCGACGAGCAACAAGCTCAAGCTTCAGCTTCTGACTCCCAACCACAAGACCCAGACACAACTGCCCCGCCTAAGAAGCGTCGCCGACTCTCCAACGACCACAACGAAGACCAACCAATACCCACCGCCAACAATGAACCCAACATCCTATCCTTCCCAGCCCAAGAATGGGGACCCTGTCGCAACATCGCCAACTTCGAGCGCCTCAACCACATCGAAGAAGGCTCCTACGGCTATGTCAGCCGCGCCAAAGACATAAACACCGGCGAAGTGGTCGCACTCAAGAAACTCAAGATGGACAACTCCCCCGACGGATTCCCCGTCACCGGTCTCCGCGAGATCCAAACTCTCCTCGAAGCCCGACATCAGAATATAGTCTACCTCCGAGAGGTAGTAATGGGTACGAAAATGGATGAGTACGTCCCCTCCTACCCTATCCCACCTCTACACCCCACTAACAACACCAGAGTCTACCTAGTAATGGACTTTCTCGAACACGACCTTAAGACCCTCCTCGACGACATGAGCGAGCCCTTCCTCCCTTCCGAAATCAAAACCATTCTTCTCCAAGTCCTCTCCGGTCTCGACTTCCTCCACGACCAATGGATCATGCATCGCGACCTCAAAACCTCCAACCTCCTCCTTAACAACCGCGGCGAAGTCAAGATCGCCGACTTCGGCATGGCCCGGTACTACGGCGACCCGCCACCGAAGTTGACGCAGCTGGTCGTGACGCTCTGGTACCGATCACCGGAGTTGTTACTAGGGGCAGAAAAATACAGCACCGAGATTGATATGTGGAGTATAGGATGTATATTTGGAGAATTGTTGACCAAGGAGCCCTTACTACAGGGGAAGAACGAGGTGGATCAGGTGTCCAAGGTATGTGACATCCTTTACTTCGTACTCTAAACTATTAAAGTTACTGATCAATCCAGATATTCGCTTTGACGGGCCCCCCCACGCAGCAGACCTGGCCCGAGTTCAGATCGCTGCCGAATGCCAAGTCGCTGCGTTTGCCGCCTACGTCCTCGGCACCAACGGGAACCCCCCCTCTACTTTCGAGGGCCAAGTTCCCTTTCCTGACGAATGCGGGTCTGCACCTGTTGTCATCGCTGCTGGCCCTGAATCCGAGTACGCGATTGTCGACGAAAGAGTGTCTCGCTCATCGTTACTTCCGGGAGGATCCTCGTCCCAAGCCCAAGGAAATGTTCCCGACGTTTCCATCCAAGGCGGGCATGGAGAAGCGGAGACGCCGGGAGACTCCTGAGGCGCCGAAGCGAGGACAGGAGGCTCCCAAGCTGGACTTTGCGAGTGTGTTCGGTGGCCAGAGCAGCGGTGATACCGGGGAACAGGGCGCCGGATTTACCTTACGTCTTGGCTAATGTTGACCGTGTTACCATATAATGTGCATATAGAAACCCTCGTTGATTCAGGCCTTTGGAACGAAACCGCTCGGTATCCAAAGTGCCCTGAGGTATGACTAAGATACAATTCATCAAGCCACAACAGTTGGTGAAAGGAACGTCACAAGTTAGATAACATGCAAAGAGAAGGACGGCATAATGGCCCCATAAGCTCTATTTGCGATTGGTTACGGAAAGTAATGCCTTTGGATCACAGGATACGTCACGAGGTACTCATCCGAATCGCTGGTATCGCGCTCCCTTCGGAACGACCGTGTGGCGCGTCCCTGGACCGGCGTCCGCGGACCAATGATCTCGGGAATATCGTGCACTCTGGTCGACGAGTTGCGGTCGAGCCCTGGCCCACTGTACAGGCATCCATCACCGCTGAAGCTGCGCTCCGCTTTGGTGGCGTTGTTGCCCCTATCCGGGTGGAGATCGTTGGATTTGTCCACTAGAAAATACTCATCTCTCAAAGCTAGCAGTGACGCCAGATCGTCCTGGGACGACTGGCTTTGCAATACTGAAACCTCATCGGTATCTTGGTCATTGGGATGGTCTGCTCCGCCCGTAGTGAAGGGATTATTTTCTGTGAAATTGTTGCAGGGGGCAGAGCGCCCCTGTGGCCCTGAATTATCGCGCATGTCAGCAGTGTGGTCCGTCGTGTTGCCACCGTAATTCGATTCCTGGTTGTCAGGCAACGGTGCTTCTGCGAGCCGGATGTTGCTCGAGTGGACTGCTTCTGGTGATTGGCTTTGTGTATACACAAGACTGTCGGGAAGAGACGCGCTATCATCTCCGCTGTGGCCTTCATTCAATTCCAGCCGCTCACACAGCTCCAGAGACTCCATAGCCAACTCGGCATCGAGAATCAGAGGGCTTTCCGACGCGTAAGAATCCCGGCTCGTGCTCGTCATGACAGGCCTGCAGCTGTTTATTTCGATGATTGGCACGGACAGCATGTTGCAGGTGGATTTGCAAGAGTCGGACGAGGCACCCCTGTCAGTCTCGACGGTCTCAGAGGGCAACTGCGGCTTAGCGGCGCCACCGTTGGAAGGAACTGCTGCGGTGATGCACAGACCCTCTACATCGCTACCAGTTGATCGCGAAAAGTACGACTCGCTAGGGCTGCGGGGGGATGCGATCGATGCAATAGGCTGGGGGTTTCCACTAGGCGCACTCATCTCCTTCCCGGTGCTGTCACCTGAGATGCCATCCCTAGGCGCCGTATCATGACTTCCTATCTCCGCAGTCCTGGTACTAGGTGATCTAGTCGAGTGAGTCTTAGAGACCGTTGGGGTAAGGACCTCGGATCTGCAGCTAGGCCCAATGGTCGATCCTGAGGAGAGTGTGCCATCTTCCCATGCGAACGAGGCAGGTAGACTCCGTAGATACCTGTCCATGTCACCATCCGGCTCAGGCGCGTAGTTGCAGCTGATGCGCTGGAGGTCGGTGCCGAACTCGACGTCTTCTTCCGTGCTGGCTTCTGACACCGTTGATGAGTAGAGCGTGCCCTGCTGGTCCGAAGAGTCCTTGGCAGAATCAGTCGACGACCAAAGACTGGGAATATCATCGCTGCGGCTTGGATGGGCGAGGATGGACCGTCTGCGATGCCCAGGCCTAAAAGACAGAAGACCTGAATGGACTTTGCGGAGCGATCTCTTGGGCAAGCTTTGCATCCAGCGAATGGACCTTGCAGAGTTCGACGGTTCAGGTAAATAGTAGTCATCCTGGTGCCATGGCGAAGACGCAACGGAAGGGTTGTGTCGTGGGTTTCGTGGATTGAAGACGGGATAATGAACGCTTTCTTCACAGTTTGGTGGCGGGGGAGAGAGCCTTCTATCTCTTGGGTAGGTTGTTAGCCTGTGAATGAAAATTGTCAGGGGCGCGTCTACCTGTTCCTCCGAGTCAGAGACGGACGGATGGCCAGAGAGAGTGACAACGACTGACGGCGTCGGTTCGGGCCACTGTCCTGGCTTTGTGAACCCATGGCAGCTAGACTAGTTCAGTGCCTAAGTTGACTCCGTGAAGCCAAGGCACAAGTCGAAGGTTGAGAGAAGGATACTTGCGGACTGATGGACTGGTCGGCAGGACCCAGCTGGTAAAGAACAATCCGCCGGCGACCCCCGGAAGAAGCACGGTGCCGGGTGCATTTGCAATGTTGGACGAGGCAAGCATCGACGCTGAAGTGGCTCTTTCCCTGCCTGTATAACCTGCATTGCAGCTACCTTAACACTCCATGGCCGGGCCTGGAAGCCAAACAACCGTGACCAGGGGGGATGCATTCCTGGGATTGCACTATACAGATCTCCCATCTTCAACCAGCCATCGTTCTGGTCCTTTGGGCACTACTGAGCAGACCTGGAGAAATAATCGTAAGAACTGGAGGGACCCCGTGGTGCTGTCACCCCGGGCTCCTCGTTGACCGGTGGGTGCTGTCCCGGGTGGTACATGGGAGCCGACTTGTCCCGCTGCAACTGAAGAATGGGTACTAAGAATAGGGATTATTGAAGTCTGCCAAGTTAGTAAAAGCAATATATTTGGCGTTGGTGAACGATGAATCCTCCGGACCATCGTTGAGTTACTGCCGGTCTGGGGTTGCCGCATATAAATCCCAGTCGCGCTGGCATGGCTGCTTAAACCCGAGACTTCACACGAAATAAAAAGAGACTCGATCCATCCATGAGGCCTGTTACGACGGCCACTCACCGATGCAGAGGGTGCCAAAGCCGGCAGTGAATGGAGTGCAGTCCATTGCAAACCCGGCAAAGGTTGTCTGGATGACGGAGCGGAGCCAACCGCGGAGCTCGAATTCCTTCCGCTCGGTCAGCTCCTCCTGCGCGCCTCCAGTTCAAGCTTCGCCGATTCTGCGCCTCGCGTCATCTGCATTGATCTCTCAATTGAACTGAGCGCTCCACTCTCTCTGTTTTATCATACTCCGTCTCATACTCTAAACGCCATCGCGATGGCCGCCGGTCAGGAAGCCGTCTCGTTTGATGCGATTATCCAAGCCGGTATTATCTCCGTCTTCCGAGATGAACGCCCAGCACTCGGACTAATATCCCTGGTTTAGATCGCAAGAAAAGACGGAATGAGGAGCTTGCAAACCAGCTCCTCGGCAAAAAGAGAACAACCAACACCGCCACTAAAGCTGCAGGCAAGACGCAGAATGTGAAGCCGGGAAACCTGGCGAGCCGGATAGGTGTGGCAAAGGTACGAACAACAACCTCAGTGATTGCCTGGTTTGTCGCATGCATGGCTGATGTATAGCCCCAATTCAGCGCTCCGTGTCGGCCACTCTCCCTTCGAAAGCGAATCCCCCGAGCTCAGCACCCGCGCGACAGGGTCCCCGGTCGGGCGCAAGACCCACGAATAGACGCCGTCCTGACGAGAACCGCCTACTCTCTGCCCTCAATCCCGAAAGCGGGCAAGCCAACGTGCGGAATGGAGTTGGGATGACCATCAAGGGGGTGGGATCAGGGCCTTTTGTCGTTGTCGGGAGCAACTTCGCGCCTGGAACCACTGCGGCCGATATCCAGTCGGCGCTTGAACCCGTCTCGGGCAAGATATTACGCTGCTGGATCACTTCGCAACATCCGGCTGTTACGGCGGAGATTACATTTGCAGAAAAGCAAGCCGCCGAGAGTGCCATTGCCAACTTCCATAACCAGAGGGTGAGTTTGTCTACTCCTGCGTTCACGGACCGAATCTAATGAATAATAAGGCCGATGGTCGGATCCTCTCCTTGCGCCTGAAGCAACCTGCAGCGAATCCCAATCAAGATTTGTTCGAGCGCCCTACCAAGCCCACCTTCCAGGCCCCCGAGTCTTCCTTCAGTGACTTCCGGGAACAAGCCGATCGCGATCGCCGCTTGCATCGTTCAGCCGACCCATCTGTTCAGGACGGGAGGTGGGGATTCAGCAGCCAGAACCAGACTTCCGACCAAGGGCAATTTAGGGGAAACTATCGCAGACGGAACAACCGGGGCGGTCGTGGCGGCGCGAGGGGCGGCAGTAACATGGTCCAGGATGCTCAAGAGACAGGCCTATACAGCGATGAGATGATGGTTGATGCACCACAAGCAAACCAGGGAAACCGGGGCCGGCGGTACTGACGGTCGCGTCAGGGCTATACTGCATTACACCGCCTGAAAATGGGCCATTAGATGCATGCCTGCTGATGAGTTGAAGCAGGATGATGAGATTGAATCTTTTCGGGCTTACAAGGTCAATTAGGAAATGAGTGGTTATATTCCTGGATAGAAGAAGACCTGTACGATAGGAAAGAAATGCATCGCATCTTGAGTATCTCTGGGTGTAGATAATCGGGCCCGATATGATAAGACAATCACGTGTGCGGAAGTTTTGCGGAGAAGTTGGAGATCCATCGGAATGCTGCGCTCATTGACCTCTCAACCCACCAGAGAGGTGTCTCGTTGGAGCCTCCTACCAGGCCTGCATAGGATTAATTGACACTTCGGGGTCCCAATTGGTCGAATCGGTACAAGATGAACCACGGCACGAGGCGCGCCGTGAGGCAGCTTCTCAGCAAACGCCCCAAACAGACTCTCTTACTGAAATCGCAACGATGGTCTTCGTCTTCACCTTCATCTTCTGCGTCCACCTTTGAAACAAGACAATGGTCGACACCACTAGCCCAAACACTCGCCAATGCGATCAAAGTAATACCATTCCAACCCCAAATCATTTTGCCCAGCTAACGCTAGTGAAAGGTAACAGGTCCCATCCCCATCGCCGCATTTATGCGCCAGGTCCTCACAAACCCTGAAGGAGGCTATTACACGACGCGACCCGAAGGCGACGGCGAAGTATTCGGCAAGAAAGGCGACTTCGTCACCTCGCCTGAGATCTCCCAGGTCTTCGGAGAACTGGTGGGCATCTGGACAATTGCGGAATGGATGGCGCAGGGACGCAAGCGCAGCGGGGTTCAGCTTATGGAGGTTGGACCGGGCAAGGGAACCTTGATGGATGATATGTTGCGCGTGAGTTGGCTTGACGCTCTGGAGGTGGGAGTCGCTGACAAGGGTAGACATTCCGGAACTTCAAGAGCTTTACGTCGAGCATCGAGGCGATATACCTGGTTGAAGCGAGTGCTACGCTGAGGGAGGTCCAGAAGAAGTTGCTGTGCGGGGATGCGGTCATGGAGGAGACGGATATTGGCCACAGAAGTACGAGCAAGTACTTTGATGTGCCGGTCATTTGGGTTGAGGATATTAGGCTGTTACCGCATGGTGAGAGCAATCGTCACTGGTGTGATGAATCCCGCTGATAGCTCTACAGAAGAGGACAAGACACCCTTCATATTCGCCCACGAATTCTTCGACGCTCTCCCCATCCACGCCTTCGAATCCATCCCCCCTTCTCCAGAGAACCAACCCGCCGAACAGAAGGAAATCATGACCCCTACCGGGCCAGCCAAACTCCACCAGCCCTTGAAACCAGCCAACACGCCACAATGGCGTGAGCTCATGGTCACCCTGAACCCGAAAGCCGTGGAAGAGAACCAGGAAGGCGAGCCCGAGTTCAAGCTCACTCTCGCCAAAGCATCCACTCCCTCGTCCTTGGTCATCCCGGAGATCTCTCCGCGCTACCGCGCCCTCAAATCCCAGCCCGGCTCCACCATCGAGGTCAGCCCGGAGAGTCGCATCTACGCGTCTGACTTTGCGCGCCGTATCGGTGGTGCATCGCAGCCGCCTCGGACGGTCACGAAGGGTGCAGCTGCTGCGCCGGCCCCCGCGAAGCGCGTGTCCTCTGGTGCGGCTCTGATCATGGATTACGGAACCCTCTCGACTATCCCGATTAACTCCCTGCGCGGAATCCGGGAACACAAGAACGTGCCGCCGCTTTCGGCGCCGGGACAGGTGGATGTCAGCGCGGATGTCGATTTCACGGGTTTGGCGGAGGCGGCGATTGAGGCTAGTGAGGGCGTGGAAGTACATGGGCCAGTCGAGCAGGGCGATTTCCTGCAGGCCATGGGCATTGAGGAGCGCATGCAGCAGCTGCTGAAGAGAGTTCAGGACGAGGAAAAGCGGAAGACGCTGGAAACCGGATGGAAGAGACTGGTGGAGAAGGGCGGCGGCGGTATGGGTAAGATTTATAAAGTGATGGCCATTGTTCCTGAAAATAATGGGAAGCGTCGTCCCATTGGTTTTGGGGGTGGGATTGTGGCAGATATATGATACCTGGAGTGATCGATGTATAGTATAGTATAGACCGTGTACCAAAACCATCATCTATAAGCAAACTGTAATCTATAGTTCTAATTCTGTGCCGACATGTATACCCAGTCCACAGTTATAGCTCTCTAACCCATCCCCTAGTATCCCACCTATAAATCTATCCAAATCCACCGAAAACCAAACAGCAAAAACAAGGGTATCACCAACACCAAACCATCCATCCATCCCATCCAAAAGGACCTAATACTCCCTCCAAATATCCTCGACATACGCCTCCGTCAACCTGATATCCTTCCCATACTTCTCCTGCCACTGAACGAATCCACCCTCAAGAACAAACACCTCTTGCTTCTTGCTCTCCTCCTGACCCAAGATACGCTCGCGCTCCCGAGCATACCGCAGCGCGGCGGACGGGCCGCGCTGTTGGCTCAACGCACAGTGAAAAACCACTTTCTCTTTGTCTTGTAGGGTGCGGATGAGTTCGGGGAGACGGTAGTCGAGAGAGGAACTGGGGACCCAGGTTGAGGTGTGGATGTGGCCGCCTACGTGGTCTATACCGTTTATATTAGACATGGGATGGGTTAAAGGGGGGAGGAAAGGGACGTACCCGAGTCACGGACATCGATGATGGCGAGTTTGCTGGGGGTGGAGGTGGAGAGGAGGAGGGCTGAGAGGGCATCGCGGCTGATGCGGGGGAGGGTTGCGATGGTTATGGAGGACATTTTGCTTGTGGCGGATATATATATGGTTTCGGTGGTATATTGAGAGTATTAGGGGTAATTTCTTTATATATCCTGCAGCTAAGCAGAACAGCAGCAAGGTCACTGAGATCCAACCCGCTTGATTTACTCGAGTACTCAAGATCAAGCGGAGCAAGCTACGGCGAGTCATTAGCAGCGAGTCACGTGCCAGCAGATTTCCGATCCGCAACGGCGAGATTTCACCTCACCACCGTCCTCCTGCGCCCTTCAATTCCACCGCGACGACTGCGAGCCAGGGCCGGGGGCCATCCTTAATACCAAACCCACTCAAACTCATCGTCCGGCTTACCAAATTCAAAACCACCACCATGGAGAGACGCGCCCTCGCCCAATGCCTCCGCTCGAGGCCGACCACCACCCTCCAACTCCTCCCCGGACGAATTGGTCTCCGATTCGCATCCTCCGGATCCAACAACAACAACACCACCACCACCACCACCACCACCACCCCTCCATCAGCTCCAGCTCCCACTCAATCCGCCCCTCCCTCTCGCACCGCCAACCGACCCCAACAACCCCCCGCCGCAGCCACCACCGACTTCGACCAAATCCTCAACAAACTCAACATCAACACCACCACCGGCACCACCCGTACCTCCGCCAACGAACGCACCCCCGGCTCCCGCGTCTTCAACAACGACCCCCTCTCCGTCTCCCGCGCCGTCAGCCAATCCGCAGAAACCGATACATTGCGGGCCGCGTCGCGCCGCGTCGACCTGAAGCTGGGTCCCAAGCTGGGTCGTCAGATCACCGTGGAGCCGGAGAAGGGCATGGATTTGCCCGCCGCGTTGAGGGGGTTGACCACCGTGTTGAATCAGAATAAGGTTAAGGCGTCGCTGCAGGCGCAGCGGTTTCATATACGGAAGGGTCAGCTCAGGAAGAATCTCAAGATTAAGCGCTGGAGGTATTTGTTTAAGTTTTCGTTTGGGGCGACGATTAAGAGGATTCATAAGATTAGGGCGCAGGGGTGGTAATCTCTCTCAATCTCTTTGCTTATGGGAGGGATGTATATATGGGGATGAAGGGGTTGCTAGGGAGGATGGTGATGGGAGGATAAAACGTTAGGTTCCTTTGATACTACATGTATACTATCTGTTTTATGTTTGGTCTGCAGTTTGCCATGTTCGTCAGTAGAATTTACATCAATTGATACTATGTCCGCCTATCCCTTTTACTTATACCATCTATCATCCAGCATAACTCATCAGTAACCAAAACCATCAATCCCTCTTCCCACTCATATACCCTCCATACCCATACCCCCCAGGCGTAGAACTACCACCACCACCACTACCACCCCCAGCACCAGCCGAATACCCTCCATAGCCATTAATCCTCCCTCCGTTCCCAAAGCCAACACCCACAGCCCCCTTCCCTCTAACCGGGACACCCAAAATCCCATCCCTCCCACCCCGTCCCCTGCCATTCCTCTCCCAATACAACGCCCCCATTGCCCCCAAACTAGCAGCCAATCCAAAAAACAACACCCTCGAAAACCCCCCCCCTCCACCTCCCTGCCCATCCTCCTCCTTCCCAGAAGAAGGCCACCCAATCCCCCTCCCCCCCTCCACCCACCTCACACTCAACGAAAACGTCAACGGCTCCCCCCTAACCACCTTCGTCCCATGCCCCGCAGTCCACGGCTCCTTCGCAGCCTCCACCACTCCCTCCTCCCCATCCCCACCCTTCCCAATCCCCTTCCCCTTCCTCTCCTCAAACTCCGGCACCGAATACGCCGTCCCCGCAACCACATACCCCCCATCCCCCTCCCCATCCCTCCCCCCCAATGAATCCCCAATACTATGCACCAAAACATTCAAATCCGTCCACAGATGCAAATGACTCAACTGCAACGTGCCCTGCACCGCAAACGTAATCGGGGTATACGCAGGCCCTGTATCCTCATCCCCGATTGCCTGGTTTGCCAGGGGCGCACTGGGCACGCGACACGTCATGGGGACATCCGAGTGGACGTAGTATTCCAGGAGGTGGTAGAGGTCGTCGGGGAGGGAGGCGATCGTGCACGTTAGGGTTTCGGGGACGCCGTAGTGGAGGGTTAGGGGTTGGAGGGTCTCGTTGCAGGTTGGGAAGGGGATGTATTGGAGTTTACCGAGGTTGTCGGTGATCTAGATTTGGGGGTCTTTGGTTAGGACTTGTAGGGTGGGAGGGAATGGTGGGTTTAGGGAGTAACGTGACGTACATGTTCGCCGGAGTCACTGGAGTAGGATGGAGTGGTTAGTTTTGGGGACTCAATTGATGCGTTGGTCTGAAATTGGTATGGGTAGGCTCACATCGTTCGATTGAGACATGTCACTGGCACCGATTGGCCATAATTGTAGCCGGTGCTGGCTGTGGCGGGCTCGCTGGTCCCCGCGGCCGTGGGCCGTAACAAGGCAAAGGTCAATAGTCCATAGTGATAGATCCGATGGAGGGGGCCCCCCTGAAGGACGGCCATAATTGATAGGGGATAGTCAATAATTGTTCGCACGCCGCCGGCCGGCGATGGAATGGGTGCCACGAGTAGGGGGCGGTTTTGATGAGGAGAGACAGCGTGGTCGGAGGAGAGCCGCGGTAAGGAGACCAGACCCTTCCCGCTGCTATGACCAAACGGGTGCGGCTTTCAGGAGTCTATCTGGACCGCATCTTGCTATGGAGGATTCAATTCCTACGAAAGTGGATCGGAATTCGGTTAACCTGATTTGTTCAGTCTGCCAGATGGCGATTCATTGCTAACTAATATTAAAGATGACTCTCGTGGCTTCATCAAAATTTACACGCCTTTTTGCTATTCAACTTCTTCGACATCCAATCGCTTATGCCAAGTTGGCCTTCTTCTTGAAAGCGAGCAGCAGTCCGCTGGTCGACGCATCGTGGTCCGCGCCAGCATCTGCCGTCTCCAGCTCCTTCTGGATCTTCTTGGCAAGCACCTTGCCCAGCTCCACACCCCACTGGTCGAAGGAGTTGATGTTCCAGATGGCACCCTCGGTGAAGGTGAGGTGCTCGTAGTAGGTGATCAGAGCTCCCAGGGTCGAGGGGGTGATCTTCTGAGCCAAGATGGAGGTGGTCGGGCGGTTGCCAAGGAAGGTCTTGTGCGAGACCAGGTTGTCCGGAGCACCCTCGGCCTTGACCTGCTCAGGGGTCTTGCCGACCATCAGAGCCTCAGACTGGGCGAGGAAGTTGGAGGCCAGCATGCGCTGGTGCTTGCCACCCTCCACGGGGTTGTGCGACTCGGCAGCCATGATGAAATCCGAGGGAATGAGCTTGGTACCCTGGTGCAGCAGCTGGAAGAAGCTGTGCTGGGCATTGGTGGCGGGCTCACCAAACAGAATGGGGCCGGTCGTGTACTTGACGTACTCGCCGGTACGGGTGATGGCCTTGCCGTTACTCTCCATGGAGAGCTGCTGCAGGTAGGCAGGGAAACGGTGCAGGTACTGGTCAAAGGGCGCCACCAGGTGGGTCTGGGCACCAAAGAAGTCACTGTACCACACGCTCAGCAGACCGCCGAGAGCGGGGATGTTCTGCTCCAAAGGAGCCTCGCGGAAGTGCTTGTCCATAGCGTGGGCACCGGCCAAGAACTGGTGGAAGTTGTCGTAGCCGATGTAAAGAGCAACGGACAGACCGATGGCGCTCCAGACGGAGTAACGGCCACCCACCCAGGACTCGAAGCCGAACATGTTCTTCTTGTCAATACCGAACTTGGTGACCTCCTCCTCGTTGGTGGACAAAGCGACGAAGTGCTTGGCAACGTGAGCCTCATCCTTCGCGGTCTCCAGGAACCACTTCTTAGCAGTGTTGGCGTTGGTGGTGGTCTCTGCGGTAGTGAAAGTCTTGGAAGCAATCAAGAAGAGGGTGGTCTCGGGGTTGGAGTTCTTGAGAGCCTCAGCAATGTGGGTGCCGTCAATGTTGGAGACGAAGTGCAGCTTCATGTCGGGGGAGCCGTAGGCCTTGAGAGCCTCGGTCACCATGACGGGACCACTAGCAAGAGGTTCAGTACAGCATACCCTGGGTGTGATTAGACAAACTTACAGGTCGGAACCACCGATACCGATGTTGATGACGGTGTCGATCTTCTTGTCCGTGTAACCCTTCCACTCGCCGCTGCGCACCTGCTCGGTGAACTCCTTCATGTGCTCCAGAACGGCGTTGACATCCTCAACGACGCTCTTGCCGTTGACCTGCATAGGCTCGTTGGAGACATTACGCAGGGCAGCGTGGTAGACAGCGCGGTCCTCAGTGAAGTTGATGTTCTCACCCTTAAACATAGCATCACGGAGCTCCTCAACGTTAGCCTCCTTGGCCAGCTTGACCAGGAGAGCCAGAGTCTCTTCGGTGAGGAAGTTCTTGGAGAAATCGAAAAGGATCTCCGTGTTGTCAACGGTGTTGTTGAAGGTACGGCTGAACTTCTCGAAGCGCTGGGGGTCCTTCTGGAAGCACTCCTTCAGGACAATGTTACGTCCCACGGAGTTGTGGTGCTCCTGGAGCTCCTTCCAGGCGGAGAGTTCGGTGGCCTGCGAGAAACTAGGCATGGTGTTATGATGCTATAGAGCTCTGACCGGAGACGGGAAGCGTTAGCGCGGGGCAGAGCTGAGGAGGGATTGATGGAGGGGAGGCAGAGCTGGGCTGGGGCGGGACCGGGCGAATGCTTACCTTTTATGTAAGATGCAAGTAAAGGATAGATGAAGCTCAAAGCACCGAAGGAGTGAAGGAGAAATTGGAGGAAGAGGAAGAGAGAGCGGGAGACGCGGAGGAAATGGGCAGAGCTGGGAGGGCGGGCGGACAGGTATGTCGTCAACCGGCGTGTTGGGGTCCGTAGGAGGGGCTGCCGTGGGGCTGTCCTCCCAGACCAGGAAATCCCAGAACCACCTGCGTGACGCAGAATCTCCCGGTGTGCTCCGTTGATTTGTCCAGACCAGAAACCTCTGCCGGTCAGCTGAACACCGTTTGGCTAAAGCTGTGTCCCATTGATCCTGTTTGTCATCGCTTTATTCTAGACTGTCTACAGACGGGCTCCGGACGAGCCATGGCCTTCGACTCGGGAGAACCCAATTAGCCGGTCGTCATCGTCACCCCGGGCAATCGGTCGGATTCAAGCCGTTATCAGGCCCAGTTGACATTTGCCATGAGCCCGATATCAGTAAGGAGGAATGTTCCTGACAGTTCCTCGGAAAAAGGCCGCCGATGATTATCACCCCCACGTCTTCCTTCCAGATCTTCCATCGAAGCTCGCGAGTTTCGGTCGAGATCGTTCTAAATCTTGCGTCTTCCACTTCTGTTTGAATTGGTTGATCTCCTCCTCTTTTCTGTAAATCTACTTCAAGATACATTGACATCAACCAGCAGCCTTCTAGGCAGAATCTCTAGCTACCCTTCCTACTGTGCTTGGCTCTGCAAAGAAACTTATCACTCAATGACAATCTAACGGCCAACAAGGTTTCGAATTGACCAGCAAGGGACAACGCAATGGCAAGTCCCAGTCCAGGTCTAAGGAATACCTACTAACACGACGGATCCTGCTCTGAGAGGCTGCTCGTGTAGCACCCCTGGTATGATGACCAGGGGTATGGTGGAACAACTCCGAAGCCAGGAAGAGTCTGGGGCCCTCATAGACAGTAGAGTTTCGATACCGTATAGGCACAGAGATCAATTTTCCATGGTAGTGAGCTAATTGGGCACCCAAGAAGGAAGGACTGTTACACAAGAACATTGTACGATGCGGGCTTTCTTGCTGCTTCACCCACACCATTAGCATCCTATTGGCAAATGCCTTAAAGTGCAAAAGTAAGGCTACGCGTAGATTGGCCGCCTCCTTTATTGATAGCAATCGGTTCACAAGTTGATGTGGAACACCCTGAAACAATAATGTGCAGACAGGCTAAAAGTAGCATCGGTGGATAAACCTGCCAGAAGAATTTCTGCTAAGGTCAAAGCATAAGCCACTACGCCTCTCTCCATCCCTCCAGTCCCTCCCCGTTTATATGTCATCAAGCAGTATCTGACACTGGCTGCTGCCTTGGTACTTGGGTAATAATGTGTTACGGAGGATAAGACAATGTCACCTCTAGGACAAACAGTGTTAGTACTTCAGTTGCCCGCACTATATAGTACGCCCACACTCTCAGAACAGCTTCCTCCTTTCTCCCTTCTCTGGCTACTTGTAGGTGTCACAATACTACTCCTCTAACATGGGATCCATAAAAGTGAAACAGAACTTGATGATAGTATTAGACCTGGAAATCATGCAGATCTAGTCCACTGCGCTATCTCCAATAGACTACGATGCGGTGCTGTAAGTCAGTAGCCTCCTCAGGGCAGGTGGAAGCAGAAATCTCCATATAGCTGTAATGTAGTTGGACTTTATCATATGAGCGATATTTGGAGCATACTGTTCACGCGCATGGTCTATTTAAGCGGCTGAAACCCGATCTCCAAACAATGGATGGCGGACACCTGCCAGTTGATGCATTCAAGGCCTGAGCGGAAGTGCCAAGAAGTGCTGCACGGGCCACCTGGTTCTTCGAGCAGCAATTCCGCCGCAGCTCGCGATCTTCTTCACCTGCTCAAACGTTTCTATCTTGGGGATCCTTTGAGAAGAAGTCCTTCGATAGCAGGGTACGCCTTTATTCTGCTCCGACTGTATCCCTTGTCTGCTCTTTGTTCCTCACTCAACCTACCTCAGAAATTTCTGGCACCTTAGCACTTTGACCGATCGTAGGGAAGCTGCGATCTCGTCGCAATGTACAATCCTTACCAGCGTATGTACTTTACTTCAATTATTAAGGCCTTCCTGCTGTCATCAATAACGAGCAACATGTACTGACATCTGCAGCCCCTGGCCTCTATGGCAGGCCCCTAGAGTACGGAGGGTATCCCGGCGCGCCTCCAGGCATGGGTGAGTCCAACATCTTCAAATGCCCGCTGCCATTCTAGGCTTACTGACTCCATAGCTCCTCCCCCCGGTATGGTAGCGCCTGGAACCACCCCGCCCCCCGGGATGCAGCCGGCAAACGCCCAGCAGCCTGGTCGACCTGCAGGTTTCCCTCCCAACTTCCAACCCCCTCCGAACATGCCCAATATCAACTTCTCCGCCCCCGTCATCCGACTAGGTACCTCTGGGCCCTCGAAGTCTGCTACTCCGGACACAAACAAGGAGCGTGGCGAGGCTCCGGGGAGGCGGCCCGGTCTGGGATCAGCAAGCCTGGAGTCCCAGCGTCAAAACGTGCGAGATGCGATGATGCAGCTGCAGCCCCCTACACGAGAGGAAATTGTGCGGACCCTTTTTGTCGGTGGGATAACTGAGGGTGTTGGTGGCGACGAGGGCGTGGAAAGGATCCTCCGTTCAGCGGGCAATCTTAGGCGTTGGATCCGCGCTACGGACGCAGACGATAAACCGTGCAAATTTGGTTTTGCAGAGTACGAGGACCCCGAAAGTCTGGGTACTGCTGTTGAAGTGCTAAAGGACGTGCAAGTGCCTGTGAAGAGACAGACGCCGTCCGAGGGAGATGAAAGGGAAGAGCGCGAGGTTGAGAAGAGCACACTTCTGGTATGTCGAGGTCTCGCAATGTCAGATCAACAGCTAACAGAAGGCGCAGGTTGTCGTTGATGACAGCTCGTTGAACTACCTGGAGCAGTACGAAGCCAGCAGAGGTGATCAAGACCCAGCCGAGCGCCAGGCCCGGCTAGATGCTGCGCGCAGTACCCTTGCTAGCGTCCTATCGGATTTGTGTCATCCTACTTCTCCCACTCAGAAAGAAGAAGCCTCGGCAATTGATCGCGAAGGAGATACAACAATGAAGGATACGGAGGGCCAGACCGATGGTACTGGGGCGGAGGTTGTCACCATCCCCATCACAGTCGAAGACGAACTTTCCGATATCCCTCCTGAAATGAGAGAAACAGTCGCGAAGGAGATCGCTGCCTTCCGTGAACGCAGCAATCGCCGAGATATTGAACGTTTGAAGAGGGAGGAAGAAATCGAGTCTATGGAGAGAGCTCGCAATGCCGGATCGCGTATCAGCCGACTGGCATCTCCTCCGCCTTCCGCCCCTAGCGGACCTGCTGCTGGCGCTAATGGAGTTCCTCTTGGCCCTCGGGACCGTACTGTGTCTACCGTGCCGTCTGGCCCCAAGGGATTTGGGGTGCAGGTTCCCAAGGATTATCAGAAGGGCGTGTCTTTTGTCAACGGGGGCTCTATCAACGGCGCTACTACTGCCTACATAGATCGCGAGGAAGAAGAGTCGGATGCTAGCGACGAGGAGTTGGAACGTCGGCGTCAGGAGAAAAAGGAGGCGGAACTAGAAAAGCAATTCCTCGATCAAGAACGGCGCTGGCTGAACCGTGAACGAAGCCGAACTGCCGCTCTGGAGCGTGAGAAGAAGAGAGATAAGGAAGAGGAGGCCAAGGTCCAGGAAGTACGCGACGAAATGGATAAGCGATACGGAGAGTGGAACGACGACAATGAGGCCAGCCGTAAGGTGGACGACTATTATGCTGATCGCGGGGCATGGCTTCGTAGTCGCGCGGCCTTCCGCGCCCGCGAGATCAGCATGGATGAGGCGGATCGTGCGGCGGAAGAACGCGAACGGGCCCGGTCTGTCCAGCAACGGGAGCAGGCTCGCGGTATGGCAGACGACTTCCTTGCACGACAGGCAGAGGAGCTGGAGACCCGGAACCAGGCACCCAGAGAACCACAGCGCTTCAAGCTCTCTCTTGGGGCTGCCGCGCAAAAGGCTCAAGCTGCCACGACCCGTCGGACTGTTGCCGAGGTGGAAGGGCTGCTGGAGGACGAAGAAGAGCCCCAAGCCACGGCCAGACGGCCTCTTATCCCGATCAAGTTCGACAGCGCCGCCGAAGCCGCCGGTCTCTCAGACGAGGAGCGGGCACAAGCTGCCCGACAACTGGCTGCCGAGATCCCTACCGACAAGGATGGACTTTGGGGCTGGGAGGTCAAGTGGGAGTTTGTGGATGAAACAGTGGTTAGCGACCAGCTCAAGCCGTTTGTCGAGAAGAAGATTGTGGAATACTTGGGCGTTCAAGAGCAGATGCTGGTGGACGTGGTGGAAGAACATGTTCGCAAACATGGCCATCCCCAGGAGCTTGTGGAACAGCTAGAGGAGGTAAGCTGAGCTTGTCTATCTCGTTTGCGTTTTATCTAGACTCTTTGCTAACTTTGATATACAGGCACTAGACGAAGAGGCCGAGGTTCTGGTCCGCAAGCTGTGGAGGATGATCATTTTCTTCTCGGAGAGCGAGAAGAGAGGACTTTCTGGGTAAATGGTGTATATGTGCGATCAGGCTCAGTGTCAAGGGAAGGTTAACCCGTCTCAAAGCAATACGGACACAATCTTCATGCCCATATCTTCGAAGAATCTGTACTCAACGCAAGCGATAGTAACTGAATTTGATATCCGCTCCTAGGAGCAAACTACATGATTGTGACTGGCCAGTTTCCCTCCCTATGATCCTTCTATCAACGTAGCGCAACTTCAGGCCTAGTTCTGGACTACCAGAATCAGTCCAATTAAGCTAAATCCCGCAAGTCACCGGGGATGGCCCCAGAACCCTGGGGAGCCGTACGAGAGACGGGTTTATTCCGACCGGCCAGCGGTGGCCTGTGAGTGGCGGAGAAACCCAGCCCACGGCCTGGAGTAATTCCTCCGCCAATGAGGGGCAGTTCCCCACACTGCGTGGAGGGGGAGGGGTGCCCGCGCGCCTTGTATAAGTACGCCCGGCCCGGCTGCGACTTTCTTGATGCTTCCCTATCCTTGTCGGTTTCTCTCAATTGTTTTTCGTGAGGTTGCGGGTGTCTACAGCAACTTCCAATTGCTTCTTTTGCTCGTTCATATCCTGTGTTGACGTGCGGAGCTCATACTTGAACAGCCGGCTGCCCCGCATTGCAGTAAATTGCAATCATTCCCCGGAAAGGCTTCCTTTTCCACTCCTTCTAAAACCAATTGAATTGGATCAGTCGGCACCATGGTCAAGCTTTTGAGTTTCACCACGCGGGACGTGAGGTTTCCTGTACGTCGCACGCGCATTCTCCGAGTCACCCACGCTTTGTACATGCTAATCCACGTTGACAGACCTCCCTCGATAAGACCGGCTCCGATGCCATGAACGCAGCAGGCGACTACTCCGCCGCCTACTGCATCATCCACACCGACTCCGAGCACGCCGGACACGGCATGGTACGCATTAGCCTCACCTCCCCTACTCCCATACCCTTCAGGACTAACCCTACCAATTTTAGACCTTCACCATCGGCCGCGGAAACGAGATCGTCTGCGCAGCCATTTCCCTTCTCGCCCCTCTAGTCGTTGGAAAGGACCTCGACGAACTTACTGCCGACTGGGGCAAGACCTGGCGCTACCTTGTCTCCGACAGCCAGCTCCGTTGGATCGGACCCGAAAAGGGTGTCATCCACCTGGCCCTTGGAGCCGTTGTTAACGCCCTCTGGGATCTGTGGGCCAAGACTCTTAACAAGCCTGTCTGGCGCATCGTGGCGGATATGTCTCCCGAGGAGTTCGTCCGCTGCATTGACTTCCGTTACATCACGGACGCCATCACACCTGAAGAGGCCATCTCCCTCCTGAAGGAGGTTGAGTCCGGCAAGCAGGACCGTATCAAGGAGGCCGAGCAGAGCCAGGCTGTGCCGGCTTACACTACCAGCGCAGGCTGGCTGGGATATGGTGAGGACAAGCTGAAGACTCTTCTGAAGGAGAGTGTGGAGCAGGGATACAAGCACTTCAAACTGAAGGTTGGCGGAAACGTCGAGGAAGACCGTAGGAGACTGGCCATTGCCCGTGAAGCTATCGGATACGACAGGGGCAACATCCTCATGGTTGATGCGAACCAGGTGCATCTACCTTCACCACAACTACTGCCTCTTACTCTACCCAATGCTAATAATTTCATGAACAGGTCTGGTCCGTCCCCGAAGCCATCACCTGGATGCAACAACTCGCCGAGTTCAAGCCCTGGTTCATCGAGGAGCCCACCTCCCCCGACGATATCCTCGGCCACGCCGCCATCAAGAAGGCTCTCCAAGATACCCCCTACGGCCCTATTGGCGTCGCCACTGGTGAAATGTGCCAGAACCGTGTTGTCTTCAAGCAGCTTCTGCAGGCAGGAGCTCTGACCGTCCTCCAGGCCGACGCGTGCCGTGTCGGTGGTGTGAACGAGGTTCTTGCTATCCTGCTCCTTGCTCGTAAGTTCGGTGTGCCCATCGTGCCTCACTCCGGTGGTGTCGGTTTGCCCGAGTACACGCAGCACCTGAGCACGATCGACTATGTCGTTGTGAGCGGAAAAAAGAGTGTGTTGGAGTATGTGGATCACCTGCACGAGCACTTTGTGCACCCCTCCAGTGTGAAGGATGGATACTATGTTACTCCTCTGGAGCCCGGATACAGTGTAGAGATGAAGCCGGAGAGTATGGACGAGTTCTCGTTTCCGGGTGAGCCGGGAAAGAGTTGGTGGACGACAGAGGCGGCGAAGCCGATTCTGGAGGGTCCCCGGATATGAGAGGCTGATGGATGGTCTGTAAATATGTGATACGAGTTTTATGTAGAAAGCTTTTAGAACTTCATGAGCTGCTTTGATGATAGTACATCTCGGAGTCTGTCTTATCTTTGTGTTGTCTTTTTGTGTCTCGTATGGTATGCTGTACACCCGTAGGGATTTAATTATACACAGTTCGGAGAACTCAACCGCATTAGAGTCATTGCAAAATAAGGGAAAGCTTGAAGCTCCCTGTTAATAGCCTCCAGACAGCAATTTTAGTCAACGGTGAATAGGCCAGTGGATTATGCTCCAGACATATAGTCTTTCAAACCCAAACACAGCCCAGCCTATATATTCCGTTTGTTTCAATGACTGAATCCGCAACTGCAAAATGCAGCTAAAAGATCGGCAAACCGCTCCAATCTACCGCCACCGTATGCCGAAGATTTTGAGTGCCTGTCCGACTCCGGGTTTCTCGCGGGCTTGCTCTAGAACAATACGGGAATGTCCTACACATGTCAGTAAAGAAGTTCATCGAGCAAAGGCTATGCGACTAACCCGGCACTTCCAAGGCAAGAAGCTGATATTCCCATTCGTGGTGGTCCAAAGGTTTCATCATGTGTACGAACACGGTACCGGAATTAAGCGGACCCTCGACCTATCGACAATTAGTAAACCATACCCCCTCAGACAAGAAACTAGCGTACATGGAAGTTCATCTTCAGATGTTCGCGACCCAATCGGTCCTGATAGATAGAACTCCTACATCCCAGTTAGCATCGTCCAATGCCGGTACGGAAATGGCACCCACGCAATAGGGCGACTCCGCGCCCATCTACTCCAGGTATTGTCACCATAGAACTTGATTTCCCTCCGGTCACCGAGAAGATCCGTACAGCGCGCGTCGTCCTTTATGCGCTCGACAGCCTTTTCAAACTGCCAAGTCTTGCTGTTCGGAGAGAAGACCTCCGTATACAGCAGATAGAAAACACCGCCCTGCCCATTATCAGCGCAGCCCTTCCCGAGCTATCTATACCATGCAGGTCCTTCTCACCGTCAACACAGCACCCGCGACAATAACAACAAAGTTGAACGATTGCTGCGTGGCCCGTGCAACCTTCTCCCTCCCGCTCAGCTCCCCCCACTCATAGCGCCCATCATCAGACAAGATCGTGACGTTTCTCCGTTTCGGTGCCCCCGATCCTCCGGTCTGGGTGGCATAACAGCGTGCTAGTTCCGTCGTGCGGGGAAGGCTCGGACGTAGAAGGGCTGCGGGTACCCGGGACAGGGCAGGACTAGGTCGTAGGTGTGGAAGCATTGCGGCGGTTGACCATCACCCAGGTCCGCATCGGATTAGGAGTGTTTCAGTGCGGCGAGGAGCATGGAAAAGCTGGTAGAGCTGTCGGATGCTTTCATAAAAATGTCGAGGGAGAGCCGTGGTCCATGGCCGTGTGGGGATCGGGTGGGTCACGTGGGCATCCACTTCCGGTGTTTCAGCCGCCGCTCTGAAAGTTTCGGTACGGATGGGGGCGGGTGTATTTGCAGTACCAGCTGGGGACTGGGTGATCAAAACAGTGGCCGTGTTCCTATATGTCCATCACGGAGGGTGCGAAAAGATGCCAAGGAGAGGTTCAATTGACGTATCATGATCGGTCACATCGCCAACTGTGAATGGCGATCCAGATTGTTGTGCTGCTTCGCCACTAGCGTGGTCTTGGAGGTGCCACTCAAAAATAAGGCCCGAAGTTAAAAATACCCGATGGGGGACGCAAAAGTGGCAGGGTCACGACGGCGCTCCCAATCCGACCACGTTCGCTCTCCCGCCTGCAATTTGGATCCCTCTTTCTCCCTCCCCGAAGACCTGCCATCCTATTCCGCCTGCAGGACCGTACCTCTCCCTCTCGTCGGGTCCTTTATCCTATCCCTCCCATCACTATGAGTGCCTCCAAGGCGGAGTCTCAGAAGATCTTTGAGAAGCTAAAACTCAAGCCCGCAAACAAGGTGCGCCGTGCCCCTCCCCGCCAGCTCGCCAGCCTGCCCGGCCAACCATTCTGACTCTTGCGTGGCAGATCTGCTTCGATTGTGGCTCCAATAACCCAACATGGTCGTCGGTGCCCTTCGGTATCTACCTCTGCTTGGACTGCTCGGCTCACCACCGTAATCTGGGTGTCCACATCTCCTTTGTCCGCTCTACCAACCTCGATCGTATGCAGCATCGCATCTTCTGAGTTTACGGCTTGTCGGGGCTAATGTGATACATGCAGAATGGCAATGGGAACAACTCCGGACTATGAAGGTTGGCGGTAACGAGTCCGCTACCAAGTACTTCCAGTCGCACGGCGGATCTGCCGCTCTGGCCAGCAAGGACCCGAAAACCAAGTACACCTGCAACGCCGCCGTGAAGTACAAGGAGGAACTCAAGAGACGGGCTGCACAGGATGCGCAACAGTCAGTGATCCTGGCCTTTCATACTTGTTCTCGGTCTAATTATTCGTCCCACGCACAGGTACCCCGAGGAGGTTGTGATTACAGACATCCCCGCCGGTACTCCGTCCAATGGCTCCAGCACCCCGGCCGGGGAGGATGACGATTTCTTCTCCTCATGGGATAAGCCATCCATCAAGCGCCCAAGCAACCCTCCCTCTCGTACCGGTACCCCTCCTATTGTCAGTCGCACGAGCTCTCCGTTCCTGAACTCCGGCGCAAACGGCTCGCGTTCCAAGTCGCCTTTGTCCGCCTCCGACAAGGACAGCTCTTCTCCCGCTCCTACCGCCATCCGGGCCAGCGCTGCTGTTCGCAAGACTGCCTCGACCACCACTGCGAAGAAGGGCAGCGTGTTGGGTGCCAAGAAGGCCCCCAAGCTGGGGGCCAAGAAGATCGTCGCCGCAGAAGCCATCGATTTCGAAGAGGCGGAGAGAAAGGCCAGAGAAGAAGCTGAACGCATTGAGAAGCTGGGCTACGACCCTGAAGCTGAAAAGGCTGAGGCAGATGCCAAGGCCAAGGCTACCAGCACTGCTGCTACGGCGATCGCCTCGCCGACTCCTATTAGCCCTAGCAAGAACGTCCAAGAGCGCAGTTCAGGTGACGTGGAGCGCCTTGGCATGGGAATTGGACGGCTAGGATTTGGCCAAACTGTCGGCGCCCCGAAGCCTGCTGCTCCGAAGAAGTTGGGCTTTGGTGCTATTCCTTCCAGGTCTGCAGCTGATGGTACGTTTGCGTGTATCGTTGAAGTCTTTTTATTGGACACGGGCTAACTGTCTACAGACGAAGAACTGAAGCAGGCCAAGTCCCGATTCGGTAGCCAGAAGGGCATCTCCTCCGACGAGTTTTTCGGACGGGAGCGATTCGACCCTGCTGCGCAGGCTGAGGCCAAGGACCGTCTTCGTCAATTTGACGGTGCCACTGCTATCTCTAGCAATTCCTACTTCGGCCGCCCTGAGGATGACCTTCCTGCTGGGGATGATACCTACGGGGATCTCGAGAATGCCGCCAAGGACTTTGTGCGCCGGTTTGGTATCACTGCGGGTGATGACCTTGAGAACTTGACGCAGCTTGTCGGGGAGGGTGCAACCAAGCTACAAGGTGAGTCTGTCCTGTCCATACACATCGAATCCTTACTCACGGATTATCTAGGCGCTATACGCAGCTACCTGAACAGCTAAACATGTGCGCTTCGAACACCACACCGATACGCTTTCGATTCCCACTTCGGCTTCTCCTGACCCTTGTTAGCCAGCTTTATACTCGATCTCCTTCATATGTGGCGTTTCTGTCTCCATCTTCTATTCCCCTGATTAGTACCCTGATAAACAGAATCATTTCGACGACGTGGTTGGCGCAATGCCCCGTATGGTTAGAACTGCTGGACACTAAAAGATCCGTTTATCGGTCCAGGTCGGTTTCCTCGCTTTCATCGACGTTATTCTTCCGCGTTAGTTAAAATCATTAATTGCCTTTCATTGAACATGTTGGCTGCCTGCATTCTGGTATATTTGTTGGACATGAGTAGGTTAGGAGTGCTAGAATCAAGTTGATGAATAAAACACGAATTGCTTCGACATGCAGAACACATATGTTCCAACGCTGCACTTCAAGTGGATATGAGTGCAGCACTCGGACGCACCTTCCTCCCTGACACTCTTTCATCCCCATATCACTCCCCTATAAAACCTTCTTCCCAAGATCCCCACCAGCCTCGTTCTCGCACCAAACTTAGAAAAACATTATTACCAACTCGCCATACCTAACTATGTCCCTACTTCACTTTACCGCAGCAGCCGACATGGCTATGCAACTCCCACTAAGAATACTTTGAGACTTCTAAACCTCAGGATGGTTCGCCTCCGCCGGAGTCCTACAAACCTCGTCCGAAGCGACTGATCACCCACCCAACCTACCGAATCGCTCAGGTCTGGTTCGACATCCCACCAGGTGCAGAGGATCCTCATGTCTATGCCTGTCCCCAATACCACCATGGCCTGTGGGTCGAAAATGAAGCCGGCGGCGGTGACCTCCACCACGCCACCGGCAGCATCTCCCACATCGAAGGTATGGAATACGAAATCAGAATATTGCCTCAAAACGTCACCAATGAACCTACCTTCTCCAAACAAGCCTCAATTGGATACCTCAGCACCAGCCGTTACGCAGACCTCAAAGAACATTTCAGCGATTGCGCTACACCAACTCGGCAGAAGGCGTGGAATGACTCGACGAACACCACGGAACCGATCAAATGGATCCAACCCACAATATTTTACACTCCTAATCACTTGGAAAAATTCGAATTTCGAGCTTTGGAGACTGATCAGTACTTTGTCGAGCAAGAGTTGTTGCCTAGAGTCTGGGACTTTGCTGTGCCGTTCGATAACTATGAGCGGGAATCAAGTGGGTTCTTTCCCGTGGCTCAGTGGGTACCCCAGGGGGGTGGTCCACTTTCGTTCACTCCCGTGGTTCAGTGGTTAGCCAGGGGTTATTGATTTGAGATCACTTCCTGTCGTTCGCTTGCTGTTTGTTTGGATCGCGGGGGTTATATACTGGCTGCTATATGAGGTGTCCCAAAGTGTGGGATTACTAGGATCTATGGCCGGAGTTGACACTCGTTTGGTTTCGATGTACACCTTGTTTGCGCGTTTACTGGCTTTGCTTTGCTTGGGCCCTGGCGCAGCTTAGATTGGATAATTACATAGGAGCTTTATCATTTATTGATCACTTCGGGCTTTTTTACTCGTTATACGTTAATGCCTTACAGCTTGCATGCGATGGATAACCACTGGGTGATGGGACATACCCCCGGCCATGACCGAACAGAGCTCCATCAAACTTGCAGTACATTTGACACCATGTTCATTACTCGATATGTCACTACGTACCCAGCTATATCTCTATCACTATCTAGAAGTGAACCTTACCCCAGGATCCACTGGGGTTGAACCCTTCCCGGCACCATACATGCTCAGGAAACCCATTCCAACCAAGTTCCTACCCTCCCACTATACCAATTTCCATCCCTAGCCCATTATCTTATAGTTGAATATACAAAGACATAGCAAACTTTTCACATCCCGTCCATCCATCAGACTATGAGATTCCCCGATAAATCGCATCCGACACCCTCGCAACCTGCCACATCTCCTTCACATCATGAACACGCACGATATCCGCCCCGCCGGCAATACTAGCCGCTACTGTGGCAGCAGTGCCCCAGGTGCGTTCACTTGCTTTCTGTACGCCCGTCAACCGTCCCACGAATCGCTTCCGACTGGGTCCCATTAACCACGGGAAGTATTCTAAGCCCTCGATCCCCGTCCGGAACTGTTGTAGGTCTCGGAGGATGGTGAGATCGTGGGGCTCGTTCTTGGCGAACCCGAGACCCGGGTCGAGGATGATGCGCCAGCGGCGAATACCGGCTGCTTCGGCGGCGGCTACGCGCTGGAGAAGTTCGGTGCCGACGTCTTGGATGACTCCGTTCGGGTAGTCGGTTAGTTTGGTCATTGTGGAGGGGGTGCCGCGCATGTGCATGAGGATTACGGATTTGCCGGTGCGGGCCATGGTAGGGAGCATTTCGGGGTCGAGGAGGCCGGAGGATACGTCGTTGATGATGTCGGCGCCGGCGGCGCAGGCTTCTTCGGCGACCCGGGCGCGGTAGGTGTCGATGCTGATTGCGACGTGGGCTGCTTCGGGGATCGTGGTTCGGATGTGTCGGATGGCGGGGATCACGCGGGCGAGTTCCTCGGCTTCGCCGACTGGGGAGGAGCCTGGGCGGGTGCTTTCACCGCCGATGTCGATGATTGTGGCGCCGGCTTGGATGAAGTTGCGGACGGTGGTGGTTAGGGTGGCGAGGTCTTGGGGGGAGTGGATGCCGCCGTCGGAGAAGGAGTCTGGGGTGAGGTTGAGGATGGCCATTATGTGGGTTGGGCGGTTGGGGTTGGTCGAGTGGATGGCGGGAAAGTGGTTTGATATTGGGGTTGTAGAGAAGGGTGTTGGCTCGGGGGGTGGGAGGGTCTTGAGGTGTGCGAGGTAACTTTTGGCGTGGCCGAGGAAGGGGGGACGTTCATGAGGGATGAGTCTGAGGGTTGTTGGTTAGTTGGGCTGTTTTGCTGTTTGTTTGGGGGAAACTTACTGGCATAGGGGTCGGAGGACGAAGTCGCGCTCTAGCATCAACTGGTGTGGTATGTACAGACGCTCGTGAGAGAATATTTGCTGATCGTAGAGAAGAATGTCTAGGTCGATCGAGCGCGGTCCTTTGTCAATCAGTTTTCTCCGTCCGAGGCCGATCTCAATGGCTTGTAGGGTATCCAGCAGTTCCATAGGGCTCAGACTGGTTTCTACCTGAAAAGATATTAGAATGGCTAACGTGTAAAGAGCGTTGGTAGACAGACCTCGCACACTCCATTGATGAATGGATCCTGGTCGAGAACATACATCGGAGCTGTCTCAAACAGGGAGCTCGTCCTCTTGATCCTAATGCTGGCTCGCTCCATCTCCCGACAGGCAGCCTCGATCATTTCAATACGATCCCCCACGTTACTCCCAAACGCAATAAATGCGCGATGGGTGGAGGGGTGTGTTTGATTCATGCTGCTGTTGAATAGCTGTGCTCGGCTAGTCGAGAGCTTACGGCTGAGAGAGAGTGGCTTCAAGGATTCATAGCTGGATCTCTTTGCACTGACGCCAGCCAATGTGTCCTTGGTCAATCGACTAGCGTGCAGGGGTCCTGAGCGTGAATTAGTCTCAACCTCGGAACGGTATCAGTGAAGCTTGGTGACTCTGAGCCAATGGCAGTGTAGCATAAGTGGCTTCGGGGGATGAATGCATCGAAAAGCAGTTCTGTGTGAGAACCTAGAAGGGATCCATACCAGAAATAGACAAATTTCTATGAAGTTGGTCAGACAATGATATACTCGATTCTTATCAGCGAACCTACCTTTCTACCAAGCTGACATATGATCTGCTAGCAAAAGGCCTACCTCTACTTGTCCGAGAAGACAGCAGGCTTGTGGTGGGAAACCGACATGGGTGAAAGCCCCGGATGGCCGGCGTCAAGGGGACAGCATTGCTATGCCAGGTCACAGCTGGCCTGAGACTCATACTTACTAGCCCGCCACGGATCTCCAGAGCGAAGTGCAGAGGCGAGATCTACAGCGGAGCCGGGAAGAAAATACGTCATGCCACGGACCGCGCAAGGCCCGGGGCGCGCGGTCAGCTGACACTAGAGTCTCGACACCTGGCGGCCTGACGCCTTGGACGGGTGGCCTTAGGCATTACACACTAGCCGCTCACCCCCGCAGCGGGTATCAGGTGGTTCGGCAGGAATGTCGGGGTGAGGTTTAGCCTTCGATAGCCTGATCCGTGACACGCCCTGGACCGAGGCTCATGGGGACCGCTTGTCCTCGGTCCCCCCCGGCCTGGCTGGTTGCTCGCCTTTCTTTATAATTGCTTCTTGGGTATCCTGGATCTCCACCTCCCTCCATTACTGCCAACTGACACACCTCTTTTAACCTTTAAGCTTTCGTCTCCTGTCAACTTGACCCTGTTTTGCAGCTTTTAACCTCCCTCAAACATGGCCTCTCCTCGTAAGCTTCCTCGCCACCGCCTCTTTGACAACATTATCTGCCATGTTGGCTTCTCCAGGGCGCTTCATGCTAATTTCACTTCGTTCTTTCAGAGAAAATCCGTACGACACTTACTGATCTGCTCAAGATCAACCACCCCGTCCTGCTGGCAGGAATGAACGTGGCCGCCGGTCCCAAGTTGGCCGCCGCGGTCACCAACGCTGGTGGACTGGGTGTTATTGGCGGTGTCGGCTACACCCCCGACATGCTCCGTGAGCAAATCGCAGAGCTCAAGAGCTTCTTGGTTGACAAGAATGCCCCCTTTGGTGTCGACCTGCTGCTTCCTCAGGTCGGAGGAAGTGCCCGCAAGACCAAGTGAGACTCGCACGTGATTGTATCATGAACGGCAACCCCTGATGCTAATCCGCGTTCTGTACCTTAGCTACGACTACACCAAGGGCAAGCTTGACGCACTTGTCGACATCATCATCGAGAGTGGCGCTAAGCTCTTCGTCTCCGCCGTCGGTATCCCTCCCAAACATGTTGTCGATAAACTCCATGCTGCAGGCATCCTATATATGAACATGATCGGTCACCCCAAGCACGTCCAGAAGTCCCTCGACGCCGGTGCGGATATCATTTGTGCTCAAGGTGGTGAGGGTGGTGGTCACACTGGCAACGTCCCAACGACGATTCTTATTCCGACGGTGGCCAAGTTGTGCCAGGGCAAGAAGAGTCCCCTGACTGGTCTTCCCGTGCAAGTTGTCGCTGCAGGTGGCTTGTACAACGGCAACTCGGTTGCCGCCGCTCTGATGCTTGGTGCTTCTGCCGTCTGGATTGGTACCCGCTTCATCTTGGCTGATGAGGCCGGCGCTCCTAAGGCTCACCAGGAGGCCGTCCGTACTGCTAGCTTTGACGACACCATTCGCACCATCATCTTCACGGTAATTTCGATTCAACATTCTGCTAGTTGAATGAATTTTAACTTGTCTAGGGTCGCCCGCTCCGCGTCCGCAACAACGAATACATCAAAAACTGGGAGGAGAACCGCCAGGAGGAGATCAAGCAGCTCACTTCCAAGGGTATCATCCCGGCCGAGCACGACATGGAGAATCTTCCCGACGACGTAGATGACGAGACACTCGAGAATGCCCGTCCTTACCTGATGGGCAAGGTTGCCGCCGTTGTCAACGAGAAGAAGCCCGCGAAGGCTATTGTTGACGAGCTCGTAACGGATGCCGCTGCTCTGTTGCAACAGGGCGGCAAGATGTTGGCCAAGTTGTAAATATTCCACTCAGATACCATTCACATACTGTCGATGCCAGTTAGGAACTAACGAAGGACTTTGCTTGATGACGCTGTTTGTTGTTCTTGATTACCCGATCTCTGCTAGAGACTATGGCGCTTTTTGGCAATGTTACCACTGTTCAAGTGATTCCTTCAGTTGAACACCTTCACATCAGCTTTTACTACAAGTATCGCTATATGAACCAGGATAAAGTTTCAGAAATACCAACAGGGTTGAATAGGCTTTCTCCTTCCCTTTGAACTCATACTTTTACCCCAAGATAAACCACCACCCATGGCTCCCAACAAAACTTATCCGAACAGCCAATAACCACACTCCAGCTTCCAATTTATATCTTAGCCACTCCCTAAGAGCGATAAAATCCAAACTCAAGCACATACTATCTGTCCCCGGCCGCACCCAGAACCATCTACCTCGATCACAAGACCATATATTCCTCGCCATCCTAGCCCAACCCCGAAAGATCACGACTTAGAAAAAGATAGCTTCAAAAAGACCAGTCCAGAACCCCCTCCAAGCCCCCCACCAAAAATAAAAAACACCACCGTCCTACACGAACATGTCACACATAACCAATACCAAGATTACCCTAAAAAGGCGTTACATCCCCGACGGCAAGAAGGTCGTACACGTGTCATGTCGAGAGGCAAGTTTTGTATTCTTCTTGGGTGTTTGCACTTAGAGGATAAGATGGAGTGTAGTATAGTATGTTGTGGTTGTGGTACGTACGGGTAGTTTTTGAGATAGGATATAGCGTAACGTAGGCTGTGTGATACGGTATAGATGATAATGTTAGTATATAATAGAAGAAGAAAGGATATAGAGTCGATATAGGAGACCACAATGTTTGATCAGGGGATGATATCCGTCGAGGATCATGTTTGAGCCATTATAGTGAGAAATGAGGGTGGAAGGAGATCGCTGTATAGATATCGGCGGCGCATGAGGTCGATTTTGTTCAGTTATGCCTGCGATATTTATCATTCACTGAGGACTCGAAGGGTAGGATATGTCTTCGTCGAGATCTATGGTTCTGGGTGATGTTTCTGTCTTTCTTTTCCTGGTAGCAGAATCCATGAAATATACAACATCTGGGTGATTGGATAACTCGAGAAGAGTCATAGTCGTCCTTCTTTGGATGCATGATAGGAAGAAAGAAGGTAGGAACGGCATTCTAGGGCAGTACTATCTTCCTTTTGATGACCCCTTCGGATTCCGAGTTTCGATCCTCTCCGCTTAGGAACTTAGAGGGAGGCACCCAAAGGCCTTGTCGTTGGTGAACATATCGCTTGATTCCTGACCCTTTCCTTTGGCCATCGTCAGGATTCTTGAATTTGCGGGGAAGCCAATAGATTCCAGCAACTTTAATGACTGCATGAGTCATGCCAGGTAGAGACAACCATGGGCAAGCCGTATACACGCGCTTCATGAGCCATACCAGTTAAAGGCATGCATGAGCAAGCTGTATACAGAAATACCCGGAGTTATACGTCTTTCCCTCAGTCCTCATCTATAAACCCTGTGGTTGATCCCACGCAAAGCCAGTGGGACTTATCTTACCGAAGACTCATATCTCGATAATGACCTTCTCATAGATTCCTGAGTCTTTTGCCTCGACCACGAACATGGCAAGGCTTCCGCATAGGTTGGATAAATTGGGTTGAAACCATATGATGCAGTCAGTATGATACCTCGCAACATCTCATATAGGAGAAACGAGGTCGGTGGAGATGTCGAACGGGTCGAAGTCACAAGCCCTCAAAAGGGCAGCAACCCATCTTATTAAACTGTCCCTGAGATTGTTAGGGGCAAATGGGCTCGACTACTCCGCCAGCAGAAAACCGAGCTCTGATTGAGGTTGATGAGATTCGTCTTTCTAGGCGCCATGAGGGGCCTAATATACGGCAAGCCAGGCCACCCGCAGCCGGGCGTTCTGGACCGTTCCGTAGTATCTTGGGGGACCATCCGTACGATCGTATGGAAACTTCAGTAGGGATCATGGGTTACTCCTACTGAACGGGGTGCAACGCGTCCTCAGGGCTAGGCTCCGAGGGCTCTGCCGGGGCCGTAGGGAGGGATCAAGTTACCGCGGAACAAGAGGGCCTCAGGCAGCGTAGGAACATTCCGCGCAACAGGAGTCTCTATGCCATGATAAGCGGCGATGATCCTTTCCTAAAAACACACATCACTATCTGTCATGTCGATCGACCATCAGAGGTCAAGATGGTGGCTTACTTTACCTCGGCGTATCCGATACGCCACTGTTTCCGTTGTTGTACTCAGAACAACCATTCCATTGGTGTCTTTGATAGTTTATGTTCTATAAGGAACAGGGTCTAATTGGGGTAGATGCCATTGGTAATAGGGATCTTGATCGTAGCAGACAGTGAGTTGTTATGTTCTGTTGTTAGTTATACCGTAGTGTGATCAAATTAGGTAGCCTGCATGCGAAAACAGCTAAGTCAGAGTCAATTCGCTGGAGAGTCATCAACACTTGTTGTTGATTACTGTGGTTTTGGGCAACGTGTGGTTCTTCTGTGTCATTGATGTCTTGTCGACAAGGTTCGTTTGGCGCTCGATGAGCTTTGGCGATATTCGTAGCGGATGTGCTGTATTTCACCCGCACTACTTCTTAATTCGATCCCGTGAATTTCCAAGGTAGCTTGTCAAATCCATAATTCTCCACGGTTAGTCATCAGACGACAATGCTGGCAATATCCCGATAACCAGTCCTCTAGCCAGTCTCCTTGCACAGCCTCCCAACGCATTCCGTCATAATGTCCAGAATGCGTGATCTCGGTGAAGTGCAAAGTATTGAACAAGGACATCAGCATCGGTCACTTGTTGGTCGAGGTCTGAAAAAGTCTCCATATCGTGAGACATGATCTGGGCTGTCATAGACATCCATAATGGGTCAAGTTTCTCCCCGAATATGCACCGCTCCGTCAGAATCGCGTCTCTCTTCTTAATCAAAGCTGGTGATATTCGTTTCTGCTTTACCATTTTTAGAGGGATCTCTCTGCACAGAACACGTCTGAAATATAGCATTGAACGGAGGCTTGTCCCACCGAACTCTTTCTTTGAGATATATGAAGCACTTCGGTCGGCTGAATACCTTATACGATCCTCCCGTTGGATTCGAGCTCGTAGCCGGACATGGCATGGTATAATGATAGCGCCGTGATGAATGGGCCAAGGTAAGAGTGAATCGAATATCTTGGGCGTACTAATGAGCAGCCAATAAAATTGGGCTTGGATTTGAGTGGAAGGGTATCAGTGGATACAGGTGAAGCTCTCAGAGATCCATGGGACCGAGTTGGGAGCTGTGTACTTGCAACGTACGTGTAGGTTTCTATATGGATAGCAACGGTCAGAGAAAAGGCCTAAGCCAAAAGAAAAGTGCCATACCAATCTTCGATTGATGGTGTCCGTTGGTTAAAAGGCTGCGGTCAATCTCGTCAAGCACAGGCGACTGCTTTGAGATGTGGAATTGTGCGCCACTGCCATTGTCGTACAACGTAGTAGGGACTGTATGCGGGTCACATGATGCCTCGCGCCTTTGCTGGACGCAATAATATGACAAGAAACAAGAAGAGGGGAAGTATGATATCTTATGTAGCCTCTTTTCGCACACAGAAGAATGGAGAGTTCCTTCTCGAGGCTGGCACCCTCCCTATGAAATCATACGATGCAGTCAGTCTGTGCAACTACCGGGTTTCGAGTGGTGAGTGTTGTATGGATTTGGTGGAACTTGGCGATAGCAAATGAGTGAGGATGGTATCAATCTTACAGTGCTACGTAGTATGAGTTCAATCCCCATGTATGGATCCATGATTCACAGGACCGTATGTGATTAACAGAAAAATAAAACCCCGCCCCTCAGCTTCAGTCCCCGTCCTACCTATACATCCCAAGCCACCCTACAATACACACCCTAGCCGTCACTTACAGGTACGTTCTCTTACCATAATATCACTACTGGGTTGATCTAATAATCATTAACATCTTCCCTAGACAGTTCACTTGGTGCTCCATTCACAAGGCCTACAAGAGGCTCAGCTGCACTGCGGAGAATGGTTCTACATGCGTTAGACTACCTATCCAGTGCTTCCCAAGACCGGACTTAATTCTCATGGATGTATGCCTCCCTATCTCTATTGAACAGTAAAGACAAGAAGCGAGAGTTGACAGTGAAGGCCATGATGCCCATCATGAGCGGGCACAAAGTTCCCATATTCTCCGTGTGCAACCGCCTTTCACCACTGATGCAAAGCTCCAATACACGGCTATTATCGAGATCCTCTGGTGGAAAGATATCAGAACCGTAACCGTAAGCGAGGCGCAGAGGTTATGATATAGTGATTCCAGTCCGAACCCGATTAGAATCGATTTTGAGCAGTCAGCTGAGGTTTTGGACAAGATAGCGGGGGTAGCGGTCGAGTCATTAGATATTCATGAACTATAGTTCCGAGGGAAAGAGATCAGGATGTGCATGGAATACCTAGAGATTCAATGTTGGAAACGAGCATTGCATACTGTGGATCCTCACTCACAGTAATTACGCTAAAATTACCCCATACCCCATAGATAGTCTGCCGTCATGCGGGGGGAGCGGGTCTAACTTTACTCTTCCCAGTTCCCACAATCCACTGCGGAGCATTGACCCTACCAACCTACCTGACTTCAATCGTCGAACTTGAGCTTGCCAGGTCTGGTTGACAGTCTCCTGCCCAGGTACAATCCTTCGAACCAGGTGCCTGGCGGATCTTCCCAAGGAAACCCCACCGCCAAACCAAACCCGAGTTGTCTGGATGACGAGCGTCATCCAAGATCCACCAGGGAATCGAAGCACATCCCTGGAAACGAACACAGTTCCTCTGACCACCGGTCCCCAATTTTCCAGATAATATTTCTCGAAAACCACGTCCCGGGATATTTATATTGGCCTCAGCCGAGTGGCCGGCTTCCCAGCTTGGTCAACCCACTCGCAGCACTGAGACTGGGACATTCTTCCCTGCGCAGCCAAGTAAAAACTACATCCTCCAGGTTTGTGCGATCAACTTACAGGTACCTAAATACATGCTATCAGTTGAGATGCAGGATACCACCCGTGCTATAGTTCTGAACTGAAAACTTTAGGCTGCCCAAACTTCACGTCACTATGAGCCGCCCTTTAGCGATGATACCTCGTCCACATATATTGGTCGGCCAGAGCAACCAGGACTCCCATCCTATCATCGGAGATGGCTATAGTTGAGGGGCTTGGAGGAATATGAGCTACAACATTATTTAAGGGACCTAACCCACCCCCTTCTTTCAACACTATTATCGGTCAATTGCCTTTTTCAATATATCTCGCTTGACAGAAATTGCAAGTATCGAAAATGGGTGCTGTCGGACAAATGGATAAGATTACTGGGACTGAAAAGCCATCACTTTTCAAGTTTGCCGACAAAGATGGTTACGCATTAGGTGCTGAACCTCCTCTTGCATCCAACCGCTTGACATACAACACCGATGACGCGTCGACCCTGGAGCGATTCAAGATCCGTGAGCTTTGTGAGGGCTGGCCGCTCCATCGCGATGCCTGCGAGTGGACTGATCTCCGGGAAATATTCGACCCCAATGCGTTTATCAACATTAGCTGGCAGCAGAACTATCGGGACAAAGCTATTGAGACCTGGGCTGAAGGTTGGGCCAAGGGCGAGTTCATCTGCCATCGCGTGCTTGGTCACGCAGTGGATATCAAAGGTGACCGTGCCATCGATAAGATGAAGGTCACGATCTCCTGGCGTTTTGCCGATGAGAATGGAGTCGAGTGGGACAGTGATTGGTATTGCATTTCTTGCCTCATATCTGGCCCTACTAATGCATTGGTTTCATAGTGATTGTCGCTTTGTATTCTTCTTGGGGAAACAGTCCCAGGGATGGAAGATCTTCTGCAATCATCCAATCTACGAGAAGGATAAACTGGTGCCCGTGGACGCGACCCGGCTTCCGACAATCGACCATGAGTCCTTAGCCAAGGAGCCTAAGGGCTACCAGTTTCTGTCCTATGGTATGCGTCGATTAGGGTATCCGATAAAGCAGAACCTTCCTCAATTATTTGGAAAAGAGCGTGATGCCCTATATCAGGAAATGATCGAGTGGATAAATGGTAAGGATATCGATTTTTCTCGAGACAATTTTTGAATGCTTTCATTCGCGTACATAGTTTGGCTTAGCTCGGAACCCATGTCTATAATTTGTCTTTATTCAACGCGTATGGGCATGTATGTTTCAGTCCCGTGAAAATTGTATCAAAATCTCCTCTCCTTTGACTTTTGAGTTGAACCACTCCTTGATCTCGATTCGGTCCTCGACAATCGTCGCTCCCCGGAGCACATCTGACTCGACCACTTTGGAAATAGCCATGGTGACTTCATACATTGCCAGCGACTGGGCAATACATGCTCTAGTACCTTTGCCAAATGCAAAGAAAGCTGTGAGCATTGCATCGTCCGCATTATCCCAGCGCTCAGGGAGGAATCGCTGCGGCTCAGGAAACACAGTGTCATCCTGGTGCAGCTGGAAGGCCGCCACACCGACACTGGTCTCAGCCGGGAAGTAGAAGTTCCGAAACTGCCAACCACCAGCCGGAACCATACGAGGCAATCGAATAGGATTGGCCCATGAGAGTCGGAGGCCTTCCCGGATGACGCCGCGCAGATAAGCACAGGTTGTGGGGTCTTCCTCATTTTCTATGGTCTGCAGAACGGCTTGTCTGAGACGAGCATACCTGCACGCAAACGCTTAGTAAATCCCAACATAGGGCGCTATTGTGACTCACGTTTCTGGTTGCTTTGCCAGGTACCACATGATGGTTGCAGTATTCATTCCGGTCGAGTCGGTTCCTGCAAAGCAGACGTCCTTCACTTCAATTTGTGACTGCGTGGTGGATGTCTTTTCCAAAAGGCGGCTCTGGTAGCTTCCACTCTTTGGCCTTGCGCTCTGAATGAGCTGTCTCGTGTACTGATCCATCAGACCGTGCGATTTCTCCACCATAGTGTTTGTTGACCAGCGCTCGACCATCGCCATGAATAAATCCCCGGTCTTCCCGGGTACAACATTAAAGAAGGCCCCGACACCGACATAGGAGTCCACAAATGGTGAAGCCGACATCGACTCTGCCTTCTCCGTGATGGCTCCATATCTCTCGTGAAAGAGATAGGCACTCACGGCGTCAATCGCCATGGCGCGTGTCGCATTCAGCACATTGACCGGTTTGCCAGTGTGTGCCTCAGCCTGTAATCTGCTCACAAAGTCGTCAAAAACGTCGCCCAATGCTTTTTGAGAATTTCGGATTGAAGCAGTAGAGAACAGGGGCGCGACAGCCTTGGCCCGCGTCGCTCGCTCAGGCAATGTCAAAGTGGAGAATATCGTTGTGTGTCCATCGATATCAAATTTGGAATATGCTGCCGTCTTGGGGAAGCCTCCGCGAGCAATGTAGATTGGCTCCAGCGCATCTTTATCGGCAATGTCAACATCGTTGGGGGCGACTCGTAAAACGGGTCCGTATCTCCGGTGCAATTCATAGACGACAGTGCATTCATCACCAACATACGTGTGGTACGCCAGCCATAGCGAGGTGCAGGCGGCGATCTTAGGTCCAGGTACTGACGATAAAGGATGAAGGTAGATGCGATAGAAGCATCTTAAAAGAATGACACTGGCAACTGCGACGGCCGCCAACAACAGCGGCTGGGCTGACACCCCTTGTAAGATCTCAATGCCAGTCATGACGAATGCAAACAATAAGCCCTCGTGTCGTATAGGGGCTGATTGCCTGGCAGGTTATATAGCCATTATCTCGATGATACCCCGCTAGTTAACCCGCTTGGAGTCGCAGATGAGTCATTCCCCGATCGTGCTGTTGGACCCTTAGTCAGAAAGAACCACGAATGAAGGCACTTCGGACGGTCCGAAAAAGCAACGAGGTGATCCTCTTGATAGGTCAGACGCCCCTTGCTGAAGATGCGCAGTCTGCCAATCGCTCTGCCCCGAAACGATATGCCACGGTCGATCCGCTGATAAGCACTTGCTTGGCGGCTTGAGCTGCAGAGCCAGCGTGCACGATGCGTCCTCTCAACGAGGCTTATCATGCTGCACTACCTGGATTATATAGCAGGCAGATTGTCAGTCCTGGTCTGCTTTGGGTTCTCCACGCACAGATATTACTCCTGGCACCATGTCTGAGACGCCCAAAGATGTCTTCGGCCAAGGGGCTGAGGAAGACCTCACGCTTGAGCACTTGGGGTACCAGCAAGGTATGGCCATCCCTCCGATGGATAGTGTTTTTGACTGATGTTGTACCTGTCTAGAATTCAAGCGATCGTTTGGCCTCCTGGACATGATAGGCTTCAGTTTCAGTATCGTGACCTGGTTGTGTACATCATCCCTATTGCGAGAGAACGGTTACTGACGTTTGCGGAATCAGCTGGAGCGCACTGAGCGGCGTATTCATCGTTGGAGTGGATGCTGGTGGCCCACCAGTGATGCTCTTCGGATGGATTGGCGTGTGTGCTCTTACCTTTGCGGTTGCCCTGTCCATGGCGGAATGGTGCTCACGATGGCCCGTAGCTGGAGGGCAGTATTCGTGGGTGTTTCTGCTGGCGCCACCAAAAATCGCTCGACAGATGTCGTACATTACTGGATGGTTCATGTTAATGGGTAAGCAATGTTTAGCTCCGAGTGTTGGCTAGTGCTCAGTCAAACTAGGTATCCTTGCCATGGGCTCTGCGAACAACTCGTTCGCCGCGAATTTCATCCTCGGACAAGCAAATCTGGTAAATCCTGAGTACGTGGTTGAGCGTTGGCATACCGTCCTGGTTACTTACGCAGTCGCGATCTGGGCTCTCATGATCAATCTGTTTATGCCTCACCTGCTCAACCGTCTATCCCGGGCGATCCTACTATGGAATGTTTGCTCGTTCGTCATTATAGTCATAGTTCTGCTGGCAACAAAAAAGGATAAGCAAGATGCGGCGTTCGTGTTCCAGGACTTCCAAAACACGACCGGTTTTGGATCCGCGATGGCAACGATGGTCGGAATCCTACAGAGCTTCTTTGGCATGTGTTGTTACGATACGCCAAGCCACATGACAGAAGAGATGACACACGCCTCTCGAGACGCGCCCAAGGCCATGATCATGTCCGTGGGCATGGGAGCTGTGACGGGTTTTGTTTTCCTGTTGGCACTCTGCTTCTGCATTGGCGACATAACCTCCACTGCAAACTCCAGCACAGGGGTTCCCGTGATCCAAATCTTCTACGATTCGACCCAGAGCAAGGTGGGCGCTTGTTTCATGGCCAGTATGATGACTGTGATTATGATAGTTTCTGGGGTGAGTCTTGTTGCGGAAGGATCTCGAGCACTGTTTGCATTTGCGCGAGACCGGGGGATGCCGTTCTCTGGGGTTCTGTCTCACGTGGAGAAGAGAAAGAAGATTCCAATCTATGCGATCTTGTTCACTGTCGTGGTCCAGATGGCGTTCAACTCCATCTACTTTGGTACCGTCACTGGGTTCAATACGGTCGTGTCTATTGCGACCACTGGATTCTGTGAGTAATCCACCGAGCCTTGGGGTGGAAAACAACGCTGACTGCTCCATAGATGTCTCGTACGGGCTGGTCCTTCTTGCTCGACTACTGGGATACTTCTTTGGCCATGACATCGCGCCAGTCGACAGTCCTTACTCCCTCCCGTTGCCGATATCGCTCGGCCTGCATGGTCTGGGCTTTCTGTTCCTGTTCTTTGCGTTCATCACCTTCAATTTCCCATCGGATGCCCCGGTCACCCCGGATTCAATGAACTACACGAGTGCAGCAATTGGGTTGGTCGCGTTGCTGAGCATCTTTACGTGGTTCACCACCGCCCGAAAGCAATTCAAGGGCCCGAGTGATGTCCAAGGCTTAGTTTTAGATGGAGTTGAACATCCAGGAGTAGGGGAAGCGAGCGCGGGGTTGTCTGAGAAAGGAAACCTAAGTTCTTGAGCGCTGTAGTTGGCTTGTCCTAGTGCCATTCAGACTTCTGTATCCCTGATGTGAACGCGTGTAATCATACCTGTGATTAGGCTGCGATCTGCAATCCTACGCATTATGCCATAATCCAATAGACTGACGTGAATTAAGCTTATTTCACCGTCAGGGTCCTATTTCTCATTGCTGGATCTAAACATCTTAATCCCTCAGCGACACCTACTATGTAGCCTGTACGACCTTCATCCTAATCATCCCTTATGCAACCTCCCCCGATACCCATAAACCAAGCTACTCAGGCCGATCACGGAACCACCCCGAAAATATATATCGGCACACAAACCACCCATCCCACCATGTACATCTACACATAACGAATAAAGCATATCTCAACCCAATTCTACACAACACACACTACTCCATACAGGCGTACACACAATCCAACCCACCATCTCATTCAACCTCATCCAAATCCGCATAGCCATAAGAAATCCCAAACCCCACTACGTCATCCACATCTCGAAACCCGCCCCCTAATATAGATAGCCTAGATACTAAGTACTAACGGAACGTGACTACTGACTACTGACTGAATACTCCATCTCGAAACTCGAAACTGAACCCAGCACGAACCCACTTCTCCAATTGCCTAGCGCATAAGGCAAGTAGTGTCAAGCAGGCACCCGTCATTCCATCTCTGACTCTTAACTATTATGGAGTAGGGCCTCTAGCTAGAGTAGGTAAGTGATATTCCTAATATCCCTCATTTCTGTCCCAAACAGTAAGCAGTAATTGGTGATCTTATTCCTATCCTAATCGTAGGAATTAAGACTATTCACGGAGTACACCCAGAACATACTACCTACGTAGCTAGCTACCTACCTACCTATACTCAAATTTTCTCCCTCAAACTCAACCCTCTCCAATCCCCAATACGACATACGAAGCGATGCGACCGCCAAAACCTCTGACTCAACCACCACCACAACCACCCACCCCCCTCCATAAATCCAATCCAATCCAATCCAACCAACCCATCCAGAAAAGTGAAAGCACTACGGCTCGGCAAAACTCCCCGCCCCGCTTACTAACGCCACCCAGCCTCATCAATCCAAGCCAAGCCAGCCCCAAGCCAAGCCAAGAGGACTAACTAACTACTTGCCTAGAGTCTTACTGGTACACAGTACTATGATAGTCTGGTACGGAATAAAGAATGGAATAATGAGGATAGGTACGCAGCAGTGACTGGTTAGTGAACTTTCCTCGGTCGGCTCGGGAAACCGACCCGACCGGCCTAAATCGGGACTGGTGAGACCAGTGAGTGCCCTGCGTTGGGATTGGCGGGTCAAGAGGGAGGAGAAAAATTTTTCTTTCCTGGCGGACGGGTAACGACGGGGTATCTAGGTGTTTGACGCGTGGGATGAAAGTTCAACCTGGTATTCCGTATAGTGCACTGTATGGAGTACAGGGGTATTTTGTTGGTTAGTGACGGGGTTGAATTGGGTGTGATTTCATTCTTATGTTATAGGTTGTTGGTAGATGGAGATAGTTGAGGAATGATGACTTGTGATGTAAGTAGCAGTTATCTTGCACTAATGGGTCCATTCAACATGAATCAACCCGAAAAGTCTGTCTCACTTTGAGGGGTTAAATCTCCGGGTGATGGCGCGTGGCCTGTACTTGATAATTTGGTACACTGTACAGACTTCGGAGTACGGATCTTGTTCAGTCTGCTTCTGGGGGAGCACACGACAGACACGCGACGGGAAACGTTGCCTAGCTTTGCTTTGCTTTCAGTTTCCCGACTCCGTTGGAGTCGCGGGTTCCGAAGTTTCCTTTCCCTGGTGGGTCGGGCGGATTGAAGGTGGATCGGAGTGCGAGATCCACAGGGGCGATGGACTTAGGGCAAGTGGTAGCGTGAGGATGCTTTGGTATGGACATTGTAGCTGTGTAGGTGGTATGAAAGAAAGAAGACAGAAAGGAGTACAGTGTAGACTGTAGAGGGATGTTCTTAGGCGGCAGGGGTAATTGTTTAATGCAGGGTGACTTAGTGGCAATCGCTGATTGAGTGAGATCGAATGGCCTGAGCCGGGCGAAGTTTAGTATATTAATTACGGTGGAAGGGCCCTTGATAACAGACGCTGGTATCACCCTCAGGGACCAAGCTGGCTGACATCCTGTACAGGTTCTAGAATGCAGGTTTGGCATTCTTTGGCGACTGGCATAGATAATAGGTACACTCCGTACCTGAGACCTGGAGACGCACTGGCTGGCCCAGAACAGGTAGATACTCCGGGGAATTGGCTGCAATCTAACGGCTCCTGCGCTAAGGGGTTCGTATCATGCAACGATTGCATCTCAGAGATATGGCTATGAGGCCTTATCTGCCTTGCATAGCGTCCAATCAGGACGCGTCCATGGTCAGCTGTGCGATCGAAACAATGCCCATTCTCACATGCCAGCTTGGCTTCTCGACTTCTATCGGGGCAGAGATGCTTAGCTGAAGCTTCGCGGCCCGGCAGACACATGGCGGAACTTTGTGATAGCGATCAGAGGCGGCGATCACCGCTCCCTGTCAGCCCAAAGTACGAATCTTCGTAGGTTTCCGAAGGCGCGGGGTACTGCGGAAGTCTGGGGAAGATAGCTGTTGTCATCGTGGTCGATGGTGCTGCGTGGGGGAAATGGGGTGGTTTCCATGTCGAAGTGAGCCCCCTACAGATACATCAACGAGCAGTCATGTCATAATTATTGCGTGGTCCAACGCAAGCAACTAGTTTGATGATCACGGGGGTTCCGTAGGGTATCATCGGGAATGCGCAATGAGACAATGGTGGCAAGACAGTAAGCAGGGCACCGATTAAACTTCCTCCTTCGGCGTTGACCGATCGTGAGTGATATCAGCACACATGAGACCCTCAATGAATTGTCCGGGGTGAAGATTATCAGCACCATGAGATAGGAGGCGACACTATCAGCCCCGGAGGTCAGCTTGGGGCCAGGCACTGCAGTAGGCCGTACAAACCGAAATACCTAACGAACCGAGGTGTTATCATTATCAAATCTCTCAGGGTTACAGGCGGGCGCTGTGCCTATCACCAGTCAAAGTCTTATCAGCGTGGGTTCCATCGCCACCCGGCCCACCCGGTCCTGGCAGGGTGAGTGGCCCAATCAGAAACGCCTCGCAGTTAATTTCTGCGATCTATGTGGTGCTTAACCATGTGCCCAGAGTCCCATCCCTCCAATGAGGACGGGCGGTGTTGGAGCAGCCGGGTGGTGATTGGCGCAGACATAAGCTTGTGCGCACTAGGGCTCGACTAAGCGCAGCCCGCCAAGTGGAGCCCGCAGTTTTTTCTCGAAACAAGAACAGCGACGGGAGTCCATCAGGGCTGGGTGCTCCGGCGGAACACGCGACAGGAGCCCATGGGAAGCTGTTACGCGGTCGCGGCGGCGTTTCTCCGTCGGCGCAGAAGCGATCAATCACCGTGCCTGATGCTCGTTCGGATCTCGTGGGGTGGGCCTCGTCACGGTGGGTGTGGAAGAAATTATCCTGGCCGCCAAACACATATTAGGAGCTCTCCTCCCACGCTCTCTTGCAGAGAAAGAAAGAAAGAAAAAAGAAAGATGTGGTTCCCGTCTCCTCCTCTTTCTTCCTTTTCCCTTCCCCCTTGAACTATACTTGGTACCTGAGCTTTTAGCTCTCGTATTCAAGAGTTCCCACTAGACTTTTTCCAAAGTCGCCTCACTTCCTGGCCCGGGATCCCCCTCCCCCACGCCAGCACCCTTCAAACTCGCGCCGTTGAGATATACGCGTGGTTTACCAATCCCATCCCTTCACCATGTTCGGAGGAGCCGAGACCGATCTCGAAAAAGCCCCCCAGGTGGGCAAGACGCCCATGGACGACACCAGCGATGGCGCCGTTCCCGGGGAGAGTTTCATGTACGGCAATTCGCTGTACGCAAAGCTGCAACGGTTGGCGGGGAAGCTCAACATTGAGCAGCGAGGTGTCGAACGTGTGCCGGAAAACGAACGGAACGACACGTCGTACTTCAATATCAGCAGCATGGTGTGTTTTTAACTCTCGTTGCTTTGCGTCTGGTGCTCCCAAGACCGCCCTCCCAAACTGACCCATCGCAGTGGCTGGCGGCCAACATGGTGGTTAGTTCGTTCGCTATCGGTGTGCTTGGATACGGAACTTTCTCCCTCGGCTTTGTCGATGCCATCCTCGTCTGCTTGTTCTTCAACCTGCTGGGTGTCTTGACTGTCTGCTGGTTCTCGTGCTTTGGTCCTGCCTTTGGTCTGCGCCAAATGGTCCTCACCCGGTTCTGGTTCGGTTGGTATCCTACCAAGTTCAGTAAGTATCCCTGTCGTCGATGCGAGTCTCGTCCCCACTAGGTGCTCATACTTTCGTGTTAGTTGCCATCCTGAACGTTCTGTCGTGTCTGGGTTGGTCCGCTGCCAACTCCATCGTCGGTGCTCAGCTTCTCAATGCCGTGAACAGCGACGTGCCTGGTTTTGCAGGAATTCTGATCATTGCCATTTGCACCCTCTTCGTCACCTTTGCCGGATACAAGGTGGTCCACTTGTACGAGTTCTACAGTTGGATCCCCACCTTCATCGTCTTCATGATCGTTCTGGGAATGTTCGCCCACTCCGGAGATTTCAGGAACCTTCCCATGGGCGTTGGACAGTCTGAGGTCGGCTCGGTCCTGGCTTACGGCGCGACTGTTTATGGTTTCGCTACTGGCTGGACCAGTTACGCTGCCGATTACACTGTCTACCAGCCCTCCGACCGCAGCCGTCTCAAGATCTTCTTTGCGGCTTGGTCCGGATTGATCGTCCCTCTCCTGTTCACCCAGTTCCTGGGTATCGCCGTTATGACTGCGACTTCCATCAATGGCGGCGACAACAAGTATGCACTTGGTTACAACCAGTCTGGCAACGGAGGCCTGCTGGGCGCCGTTCTGGACCCGCTCGGTGGTTTCGGCAAGTTCTGCCTGGTGATCCTCTCGCTTTCCATCATTGCCAACAACTGCCCCAACATCTACTCCGTCTCCTTGACCCTCCAGGTCCTGAGTCGCTACTCCCAGCGCGTTCCTCGTTTCATCTGGGTGTTCCTGGCCTCCTGTGTGTCTGTGGCCGTGGCCATTCCCGGTTACTCCCACTTCGAAGAGGTCCTGGAGAACCTGATGGACTTCATCGCCTATTGGCTGGCCATCTACTCCGGTGTCGCTCTCGCTGACCACATTGTCATCCGTCGAGGCTTCTCTGGATACCGCCCGGAAACCTATGATAAGCCCGACAAGCTTCCCTACGGTATTGCCGCTTGCGTCGCCTTTGCCTTCGGTGTCGCCGGTATGGTTGTGGGTATGAGTGAGACATGGTACACCGGTCCCATCGCTAAGAAGGCCGGCAATGGTGATGTCGGTTTCGAACTGGGCCTTGCGTTCTCCGCGGTTGTGTATGCCGTTCTACGACCCATCGAACTGAAAATGCTGGGTCGGTAAATGCGATGATTTTTTCTTTTGAACTGTTATAACAAGGGTATGAATTCGGATACAGATGTTTGGGTTGGGCTTGTTATGTCTTTTTTTCGGAATCGACTGAGAGTGTCGGTTCCGTACCACGGAACCTGGCTGCTTCATGATGTTAGCTGGACTTATGTATATAGATGTAATCATTGATCTTAATATACCATTCCGTGCAGATGCGCCGGAGATGAGATGTGATTGATAGATTGATATTTTCGCGCGTAATATGAACATTCCCCGTGCAGTTGTCAATCTTGATCCTCCTTCAAGCACAGTGACCAGGTCTGCCCAGTGGACTGCCGCCTGTGTTGTAAATAGAAAGTGCACTTTCCTCGGTGTCACAGAAAATTTGTTACCCGGCATGGTTGAAAGCTACCGTGTCACTCCTTCCAAATTGTGATGCTTACACTTCAACTTCCGCCATCTTTTCTCCCTGGAGATCATCCTTCGAACGCATTAAGATAGCCCCTTTCTCTATCAAAATCTCATCGCGTCCGTCATCCCCACACCGAAACAAGGCCGGGTAAATAACCCCAAGAAACTCCCCTGTGGGTGCCCCTGAAGACAGAAACTGAAGCTTTCTTATGGAAACTTTGTTGTGAGTGCGGACATCCAGAACCGTGAACATCTCCAGGTGACCCTTACGCACGGCTCCTTGTGCAAAGTCTCTTTCGTTTTCATACCATACCCACCTGTATTGGTTCAGGGAGCAGCTCAAGTTGGTTGCCAGTGTCGCAGCCGGAGTTAATATTTTCTTCATCAGCCGGTTGATTTCACTGTCCCAGTTGACAAGCTGCTCGAATTTGAAATGCCCAAGGAAGTTCTGCAGGTCCAATGCCATCTTGATGCACTGACTGTCGACACTCGACTCATGACGTTTAAGAGATGCATAGGCCCTCAATGTATCTGATCTCCAACCGTTGATGCTCTCGATATCTGTCAAAGTTGTCAGTCAGGTCTCGGGCCAGGTGAATCCAACGGACCTTTTGTTGGAGTTAACAGCCGCATCTTGTTTCGAGGCTCAGATAGAAGGGCATTGTCACTGGATGATCCAGGAATAAGAACATCGAACAGCTTATCCCAGATATACCTGAAAATGATCTGTGTCAGGAGCTCCGACTCTGCGCCAACAGGTTCCTCCGGATAAGACTCAGGTGTCCCATAGTCATAGATATGACCAAAAAGTCCAACCAAGGCCTCTGGAAAGTCGTCCCGAAACCCATCACTAATATAAGGGAGGTGCTCGACCCAATTGGAGAGATTGTCCCGAAGTTGAACAAACGAACCCTGAATACTAGCGTCGCTTGAATCATCCATTGGCAAGCCCCCAAGGATATTCTTCTGACGATGCGAGAGCTCCGATTTGAGCTCATGATTATGCTGCTTCAATCTGCAGTTCATTTGCTTCAATGCACAGTTGTCCCTTCCTTTCGATTTCAGTTCATCCTGTAGTCGAGAAGTTTCCTTCCTGAGGATTCTCCTCATCGATTTGAGAGATTTGCGCATCTTCCTCACCCAATGATGTTCATTCTGACTGTGCTTTCTTCCGCGACGGGGCATGCTGTTGTCTTGTTGTCCTGAGCTGGAGGGCCAATTTCCTGTTCACCATCTCTCAGTACAAGTTGACCGAAATGTGCTTTCCCCGGGTGTTTGAGTGATGTCTACCACATACCATGTTGCTTTCATCCATCTTCTGTCTTGGGTTGCAGGTTTCAGAAGATGAAAAGGCCGGCTTGACGGGTCAAGCAAGAAGGAAGAGCCTACTACTATGGAAGAAAGCCCGAAGTCAGGATAAAGAAAGGTGAGAACCATGACAAGGAACTGACCACCATCGACGGCACCATCAACTGCCACATATGGAGCTTTTCACTTACACTTCACTTGACTTTATCAATCTGTGCGATCAGGCCGGTATAAATACTGGACCCGCTCACAGGTCTCATCTTCCTTTATCTACCATCTCATATCTTTCATATCCCCTCTGCAAGATAACTCCTCACCACGAACTGGGTCACCTCCCAAGTGATCTGTCACCAAAATCTACCAACGTCCAAAGTCCTTGGTCAATAAGTGACCAAAGCAAGATGACCAGCTCTTCTACAGAAGATGCCAGCTCAGGAGAATCCGTCGCATATGAGGCCATCATCGTTGCTGCGGATTTTGGCACCACTTTCTCTGGTGTAGCTTGGGCTCAAGCCAGCAATGTAAGTCAAACGCAGGCCCATTGTGGTGCCGACATGCTTAATCCATTTTTCAGCCAGATTCACACTACATTATCAATCAATGGCCACATGACGATTCTGGCTCATGCTATGGACCGAGCAGCGAAAAGGTCCCGAGCGAGGTCGCATACGAATACAATAAGACGGGGCCCAAATGCCGCTGGGGATTTCAGATTCCCCATATAATGCCGCGAATTCAGTGGATTAAGCTTGGACTCGCCCCCAATGAGAAACTTGGGATTGGTTCGCGGCTGTCTGCAAGTTATAGTGATTGTCGCCGTGCTCCTGTCCCACACCACACATCATGCGAGGAGGTCGTGACTGATTATCTTTGAGCTCTCCGTGGACATATTCTGAAGATGTTGGAGAATAGAATAGGCAGTTCATTCAACAGCAAAACTTTGGAGTATGTCATTACCGTGCCAGCAATCTGGCCGGAGAAGGCAAAGATGGCAACACTCTCCTGTGCGAAGAAGGCAGGCTGTTGCGAAACATCCAAAATGCGTATCGTTTCTGAGCCTGAAGCTGCTGCAATACACACTTTACGTGCAAAGAGCCCCCATGGGCTGAAAGTTGGTGATACTATTGTAGTCTGTGACGCAGGTGGTGGGACGGTCGATCTGATAACATTTTCGATTGGTCGGCTCGTACCCAATCTGCATCTAAAGGAAGAGGTACCAGGGAATGGGGCACTGTGTGGAGGCAGTTTCCTTAACAGACGTTTTGAAGAGTTTCTTACTGGACGTCTCTCCAACGTCCCAGGCTGGGATCGAGATACACTAGATGAGGCAATGCAGCGATTCGAGACCGTGGCAAAGAGGAGCTTCAGTGGCAATGCAGACGATGATATCATGTTTCCAGTCCCTGGGATAGCGGACAATGAGCAACTCGGAGTTCGTAGGGGTCGACTCCGAGTTAGTGGATGCGAAATGAAGGAATTATTTCAACCTGTCCTGGAAGAGGTTCATGATCTCGTGCAAAGGCAGATCCAATCGTCTACAAGAAGGCGAATGCCCATTCTTTTTAGTTGGTGGATTTGGGCAAAGCGTTTATCTTCGACAATATCTTGAAAAGTCAGTTTTTCCTCGAATCGAAGTCCTTGCACCTGTTGATGGATGGACTGCTGTTGTCAGGGGTGCTTTGGCCAAGACTATTGGCGATGTCTCGGACACAGCTATCAAGGCTTCCGTTGACTCTCGCAAAGCTAGGGAAAATTATGGGCTTATAGACTCAACCAAGTTCATCAGCGAAGTGCATGATGAGAAAAAGAAGTAAGTGGCCACGACCTGGTTTATGTGATCCTGTTTCTTCTCCCTTTTTCTTTGCCTTCAGGGACTAATGATATCAGGTATTGGGATTACTTTGAAGGGGAGTATCACATTGACGTTATGAATTGGCTTATTCGCAAGGTATGAATAGATGTCTAATTGCATTCATGAGCGCTGACACCGTGTCCAGGGCGACGATATCAAAGAAGCAGAGGCCATTAAGACCGAGTGGCGTCGCCATCAACTCGTTAAGAGGGGCGCATTCGATTCAATCCACGTCACCCTCTATAAGTTAGATACTCCTATGGGCGAGAAGCCGCCTTTGTACTTCAATCGCCGTGAGTACTCTCTCATATTGGTTCAGGGCGGCTGAGTTCGATTGACAAACCTGATGTCCTTAGGCGTGAAGCCACATGCTATATTGAACCCAAGTCTCGATCAGATTCAAGATATCGGCTTCCAGAATGTCGTGGCGCTGATGGAAAACTCTACTACATAATTGATTATGCGATTCATGCGTCCTATTATTCCGCACACTGTGAGTACGAGCTCTGGTATGAGGGTCGTAACCACGGGAGTGTCAAGGCCGACTACGTGTGAGACCGTCAGGTCTTGAGCATACTGTCTTAGAGCTTCTCGGATGCCATATCTCGATGATCGACTCGACCACAATTTGTGTCCCATGGCTTTGAAACCTAGGGTGGGAGATGGAGAACGGGAGATGTGAGGGGGAGATTGGACCAGTTTCGTTGGTTACTGCTTTTTGCTCTGGATCTTTGCATTTGGTAACAGCATCGTTGACAAAGTCTCCGACCAATATGCTATGTAACTATTTTGCCGTTGAAAGATACAAAATTGAGGTGGATAAAGAAAGTTGTCCCCCATCCCAAACGTAGTGTACCTCACGTGACAGGACCAGACAGCACCAGCCACAGTTGCGCCACAATACTTTTGCCGCGCCGAACAAATCCACAACGGATCTTGCCTTTCGTTGAAATCCAAGAAATTCAGCAACAACGGCGACCATCAACCCCCTCATCACACGCACAATGTCGAAGCTAGGAAAGTAAGCGACGCAACCCCTCCCAAAAACCCGTTTTTCTCTCTCGCGACCGAAAACAAAACAAAAGAAAAAAGGAAACAAAAGTTCTGACCAGGGATTAATTTTCTCTTTACTGAATTACAGCCGCGCCGACTGGGCCGACGACGAAGAGTTCGACGACCCCTCCGCTCTCCCCGCACAGCAAATCACCACCAACAAAGATGGCACGAAGACGATCGTCTCCTACCGATTCAACGACGAAGGGAAGAAGGTGAAAGTGACCCGCAAGATCAAGACGACTGTGGTGCGCGAACATGTGAACCCGCAGGTAGCGGAGCGACGGACCTGGGCCAAGTTCGGTCTGGAGAAGGGCAATGCGCCTGGCCCGTCGTTCGATACGACCTCGGTGGGTGAGAATATTGTTTTCCGGCCCAGTGTGAACTGGAAGGTTCAGGCTGCGGAGGCGGAGAAGAATGGTGGGGAGAAGGGCAGTATGAAGGATCAGTTGAAGGATAAGAAGGTGAAATGTCGTATTTGTTCGGGAGAGCATTTCACGGCTCGTTGTCCCTTCAAGGATACGATGGCGCCGGTGGAGGAGCCTGCTGGTGGTGCGGGTATCGAGGGAGGCGCGGCCGGTGATGAACCCGCTGCTGGGGCCCTCGGTAGTGGAACCTCTAGCTACGTCCCGCCTCATCTACGGAAGGGTGCTGCGGGTGGTGGCGAGAGAATGGCTGGCAAGTACGAGAAGGACGATCTGGCGACTTTGAGAGTTACGAACGTGAGTTGTGGCCTTTCCACCCGTTTCCTTTTTTTTCGTTTTTGTTTCTGGTTTTCGTGTCGAGCGTTTTTGGTGGCGGGGAGGGATTTGTTGGAATGGAAGGGAAGGAGGGTGTAGGGGGAGAGCGGCAGGGGATGCTGGTTCCCTCTCGTCCGTTTCTCCTTTCCCTTGCACTTCCCTTGCCTGCTTTGCGTTGCGGTGCTTGCTTTAATTTTCCTATTGGTCTTGTTGGAGGGTGGGAGGCTGGCTGATGCTGGCCTTTCGGGGACGGGACGGGACCGCATGGATGTAGATGAGAGGAAACCAGCGTTCTTTTCTTGATGCAATTACATGTTGGGCGCATTTGACTGACAACGAAACCAAAAAAAAAAACAGGTGAGCGAGTTGGCAGAGGAAGCAGAACTGCGGGATCTGTTCGAACGCTTCGGTCGTGTCACCCGAGTCTTCCTGGCCAGAGACAGAGAGACCCAGAGAGCCAAGGGATTCGCTTTCATCAGCTTCGCGGACCGGAGCGATGCTGCACGTGCCTGCGAGAAGATGGATGGCTGTAAGTGGCTTCTGTTTGCTTTTTGTTCCTTCTTGCCTGGCTATCCATTTGGGGCGTCAGCAATATCGGAATCGCAACTAATATTTCTCATCATCAGTCGGTTACCGTCACCTTATCCTGCGCGTCGAATTCGCCAAGCGGGCGACTTAGATTCTCCAGCCTCCTTTCTTCTCTCTTCCCTCTCTTCCTTTCTTGGTTCCGTTTCACGACACCTTGGGTCTTTTCGTCAGGCGGGTTTCCTTCATGGCTGAAGATCTTTCATCTACTACTTTTCTTTGTACTGTATGATCCGATCGATAATGATGATTACTGAAAAGGCATCCACCGTGTCATTTTGCTTTTGTCGATTCTATACAAAGAAAAGCAGCGGGTTCGAATTTGCTCCCTACGTCTCCTCTTTTACTTTATCTGCCATGCCCTTCCCGGGCTGCCTTGCGATTTCTTGCTTCTTTGTTCTTGGAATGATTGCGGATTGAAGTACTCTTAGATGAGCGGGAAAATTGCCTTCGATTGCCCATTAGGGTCAGCTCAGGTAGAGCATCAGTAGATTACTGGCCCTGCCGGGAAATGCGCAATTTCCGAGTGTCGGGGCCCTCAGGACGCGGAGCACCCAATTCGTTGATCCATGGGCGTTGCTCGTAGAGTCAGGTCGGGTACCCCACCTCCACATCACGGCAGAGCATGAGGAGCCTATCACTCGATTGGTCTCGGTTATTATAGCCTTTGTATGATGAGTCAATACACATCTTTGACGTCTTGCCTTCCGTCGGACCTAGATGTGCATCAGTTCACTACAAGGCAGCAATCACCGTGGTAGCAAGCCACCGTGGCTGCCGGGGAGTCACTTTGGGGCTTTGTAGAGGTAAGGTGCATGATGAATGAATCACAAAGATCTGCAGACCATATAGCCAAGGTTCTGGACATGACAGATCAGGGTCCAGACGGCTTGGGGCGAGCTAGCTCTCTAGGGACGCTGGTGTCGCTAGGTATTGGTCATAGGAATTCGAAAGCAGCCTGTCTCGTCTTCTCGTAAAGGGCTGCTCGGGAGGGCTTGCTCGCAGAAGTTTCGTTATGAGCATCAGTGGCAAGGCTGGGAGCGTTCTGCATGGGTATCGGTCTGGGAACGCTATCTCTATACCAAGTGGGAACGACGCATCGAGTTAGGACGCGCTTACAGTTCGAAAGGGTGAGCATGACCACGCATGACACCGAAGCCAGACCGCCAGGTCTCCCGATTAGATGATACCTTCCCTGGCAGACGAATGGAAGCATGGTGTTGTATCGAGGCGTGGCACCAGGTCAGAGGTTTCGATGGTCAGTCAAATCAGCTTCGTATCATCCTTGCCAAAGGCCCGGGAACATTCGCTGCTCGGAAGGATTGTGAATGGCACTTACCGTCAAGATGGCTGGTTACATTGCATGAAAACGGTATTGAATGGGGTTTGTCAACAATGGTTTTGTGTATCGTTGGGTGGCAGACTCCAGCAAGTCCTGAAACTAGCCTTTCTTGGCTCTGGAACAGACTTATTGGATTCGCTCTGTGCGACTCGAAGAGCGTCCCGGACTGGCAGATGAATCCCGCTGCCCGCTCTGAGACCTCACGGGATTAAGCATGCCAGCCTGTTGACTGGAGGGCCATCAACGTCACCATTGCCACTATTGCTCAATCAAGTATGACGACCGCCCTTTCATCTCCTTCCGTTCCGCGCACCGGATTCCATGACTGGTCCCATCATCAGGCCCCATGCAGGCATATGCCTCACAGCCACCGGCGACATTCTCGGGTCTTTTTCAATACTCGTTTTGTTCGCGTCGCTGTCCGTACGCTGTATATTAGGAGGTAATCTCGGGGTTGAAGACACGTCAGTCATTGACCTAAGAATAGAGGCTATACAGCTTACTCGTCAAACGATGCCGCCATGGACTGGCATACAGGTCCAAAAGATAGAGTGATAAAATCCATCGAACCCTAGCACGTCTTGCAGTAGTTTTGAAACTGGCCCTGAATAATGACTGATGGTGGTTATCAAGATAGTTGATCCGATAGACTGTCTGATGTTTTGTCAAGTTGCACAGGCAAGAAGGGAGTGATGAAGCTGCCAAATTCGATGCACGGCCACAAAGAACCTAGGGGTCCCAATATAGCAAGCCTTGTTGAGCGCACGGATGCATGCTGCGATAAAGGGAAGAGGGTATCTGTTGCGAAAAGAGCGAATACCGGTGGGAATAGCAAATGGAGACTAGATTGATGGGAAGCTGTAGAGCAGCCATGTACGTACTGCTGGATATGGATGAGGACAATGTTCTTACGATTAGTGGGAAAAGACTGAGACTCATCAAGAAAAAAAAAGACTTACAATGAGACTATATCTGCCCCTACCACGGCCCTGAATCGAGGTACTGGCAAGAGGCATCGAGTAAGTGGCCGCTCAGAGTCTATGCATGACCATGGGATACTTTCGGATCCGAGACTACAGCGAGTTTATCGCAATCTGTCGGCTCTGACACGCGTTGCAGTAACACTTGTGCGCCCATTATGGTTCATGAGATATATGTTCGACCGCATGTGGTTTAGAACGCCACGAACGGCCGTGCCTATTAAAGAAACCCGATGCCTACACATTAGCAGGAAGAGGGAGGACTCGTCAAGACGGTGGTCCGGTAAGGACAAACCGATGGATCGGCTTGACTGCAGAGTGAAGATCGCAATCCATCGGACAGCTAAGGTCGAGGCGCTAGAATCCTGCCAAGGGTTCTTCCCAACGTGGGAACATTAAGGGATCCCGGAAATTAAAGCCGAATGTTCTGGACTCAAGATGAGCTCAGCTGCTTTGATCGACAAGACAACCGATGTGCGGGCTAACTCGATGGTCGAAACCGTAATACCGGCCAGCTGCAGCTTGAGCATGCCATGGCAGCCCCTATCTATGCTCCATTATGGCTGATAAAGGTAATTATTCTGATGTCGTACAGGAGGCCCGTCAGGTATCAGCCACCAGCACGGGTAGAGGAAGTCAGCAGGTGAGGAGAAGAATCGGGCGCGTATTGCTCCTGGAACACTGAAGGGCGAGGCAATCGGAAGTACTCCAGCTGCGCAAGATGTTAGCACCGACAGCCTTAGGACAGGTCCAACACATTCCCAGACTGGCTAGAGGCCTTGGTCTTGAATGGGACCTTGTCCAAACTCTAACCAGGGCGGCTTTCCGGACGGACGGGCCCCTCTCGACCAAGGCACTGAAGGATGAGCCGGAGCCAAATGGGACAAAGAAAAAGTAATTCAAAGTTACTCTCCAGCGACGCGACCGTGGGGAGAGTCTTCCGGAGTACCTAGTAGGCTAGTAGAGTAGCAGGGAGCTCTGTCTGCCCACGAGCCAGCGTAACAATGTCCCCAGAGGATCATACTCTATGATTCGCCAGTCGGGGCCGTCCTCGGATATTAGTTGACTCTGCCTGGAGCAAGCAATACGGGGTAGACCTCTTCTGATTGTGTAGACGGCCATCCATGGCACCTGGACATGCCAATAATAGCTGGGGAACGGTCGGTAAGTAGTATACTAGTAGTGCGCACCCATGACCGAGGACCGTTGCTTGAACAAGGTTTCCAGCGGCCCCAACGGCAAGACCAGATGCCAAAACAATGTCAGAGGACGAAGACAAGGACAGGGACGATGACGGCCGGATGGTCGAAGACTCAATTGTTGAAATAAGAAGGTACATGCAGGTATGCCGCTATACCCCTTGGGGCCAGCCCCTCGAGGGCACGTGCCGGCGGTCGCTTCGGGCTTAGCGTCCTGAGACGGGCTCTGATACTGGCTCCGATTCGTGTTTGGGACCAAGCAAAGCGAAAAAGAAAAACAAATGTATTGGACAATCAAAAATTCACGTTCACCAACTACTAGGAGAGTTCCATCTCCAATTCCATCTGTCCCTTGTCCACAATACACCCCTCCGTCCATATCATCATCACCGATCGATTCATGATGATCAATCAGCACAATTGCCTTTGGGGAGGGTTTAATCTCATCTTTACGCCCTACCATGGAACCAACTTCTCGACAGGCTCCAATCAACGGGCCTATTGGTCCACCCTGGACTGAGATGCAACCTCCGTCGTGCCCCCCCTGGTACAAGGTTACTATAGGATTCGCGCCGCATCCCGCGGACACATCCTGCACGACATCCCCCCACCCTCCATTAGGGACCTCGTACCCTATACAGGCCTCTAACAACTGGCTCTCAAATAAAACCCAACACAGGCTGTCTGCCAATGATACATCCTTGGCTTCTTTTTTCAGCACGGTGCATATCACATCTCAACCAACTAGCTTCCTGCAAGTCTGGATGATCATCCAGCCACATAATAATCACCCACCGGAAAAGGGAAAGGAGTCAGAAAAATGATTAAATTGAAGAAGAGGGGGGTGGAAATAAAAATAAAAATCAAGAAGGAGAAAATCAAAAGGGAAAACGAAAAGAAAACGAAAAGAAAAGAAAAGCGAAAGAAGGTACTCCTTTCATCCCCACCAGCTGAGATACCAGAAAGGCACTATTTCCCTTCAGCCTATCCGGTGGGCTTCGCTCCGCCCTCACCAACCAATGTGCCTGCTAGCTTCTGGAAAAAATATGCTGTGTACTTCGTACAGCAAATGTGCTCCCTCCATCCCAAGGGTGGTGTGACTGGGGAAAGGGCCATTGTTGCCGGAGCATAGTTCGGTGAAAAGTTCCAATCGAATAGTGTGTGTGGCAGGCTATGACTACATACTGCTCTTTGTATCGGCTGCATTTCTGACTCAAATGACTCCCCAAATGGCTCAACCATGTCGGTGAGCAAACCACCACCGCAGGGGGAAAAACAACCGTTGGATCGAATCTGTCGATCGCCTGATCTCTCATTCATGCAAGAGCTACCGCTGCTCGTGCCTCGAGCACCCGAGATTCTCTTGAGAGCGCTGGAGCAGCCCAGATAGGCGTCACGTCTAGAACATGGATTCTTTTTTTGGGGCCCACAGCCCCTGCCGGGCACTGTACAATTGTACGGAGTACATCGACCGTTCCTCCATGGCCTCGAAAGCTATTGGCTGTCTGCATCTGCCCAAGCTCAGTAATTATCAACAGTCTCCATCATGCGACTGGGGTCTGCACGATTCCCGGGGCGATGATCGTCGCTCCTAATCTGTTCTAGCATCATCTTAATTTGTTTTGCTGCACTCTGCCGTTCGCCGGGTGTTCACACTAGGACAGCTGACTTTACCGGTGATGTCCTGGATGGAGTATAGAACCGTTCGCCAATCAAGCAGCCAGCTGAACCATGCCCAAGTTGGAGTTCATTCCGCTCTGAGTTTGTGCACTTGGATCATGGGAATGTAACATGGATTTCAACGAATGCCGTGTCTCTCCAACGGTTTCGACAGGGTCCAACTTTTATTTTATTCTATTTTCTATTTTGGCAATCGTCTTCGCGCCGTTTTGGATGATACAGCCATTCTCTTCCAGGGAGGCATTCGCTCCTTCCCACCCAAGCAATAAAATAAAAGCGAAGCATTTTCTTTGAAATGAAGTGAAAGGGCGCCAAGGGGACGAAAGAGGAAAAGGGAGAAAAAAAGAAAGAAAAAACAAAAGAGCGCCTTTTCTGTTCGAGCAAGCGTCCTCAAGGCACGCATTGTAGTCCGTCTCATTTCTTTTTCCTCTGTTCAGTGATGGCTCGGAGACAACAAATGCCTTTGACCCTGGTACCGACTAAACTCAACAGCAAACTCGTGGCGAGAGGTTGTATTCTTTTTCAAGCTTAAATCGGTAACCTGAAGCTCCCAGGGCTTGTGCGCAACGAGCTTCTGCAGACTTTTTTTTTCCGCCGCATCTTACCAGGGTCGTTCATTGGGCGCCGTAAAGGGGCCAGGCTGGGTAGACAGCGGAGAAAGTGGGCGTCGTGTTGGTGTGGGCAGGAGAAAATAACATGACATGAATGAAGCGTTTTTCATCCAACATCTGGAAACAGATATCAAGCGACCAGATCCCTCGATTTCCGGCCCTGCGCTTTTCCCCAGTCACCTAGTCCCTGAGCAGAGCGGCGACCAGGCCTAAGCGACTCAACTCTCCCTCTTCTTTGTCAAGACTCCCAATTAATCCACCGAGACGCCGCGCTGAGCCCAACAGTCATCTCCTTGACGTGGACAAGCGGAACATTGGGATAACCGATACTATACATACATATAGGGTTGCAGCTCGAAGTCGAACGCTGCAGTGATAGATGCAGCATACCACTCCTCCTCCATTCTTGACTTGACCTGCCCATCATCTGCCATCCGATACCAGTGAGTTCATCTTGTTCCTCGTGGAGTCGCCATTCGACATCCCCATCCCCGTCTACGGCGCCGGTATTCTTTGGTCTTGGTTTTGCCTTTCGCTCCCATCTTCCTTTGCCGTCTCTTGGCTGTTGCTCCCGCGCTTATCCTTATCCTTATTGTTATTATTCTTCCCCTTCTTCTTCATCTCCTTCTTCTTCCTCTTCTTGTTCCTTGTCGGGTTTCCCCACTACCATTCCGTTGTCTGATATGCCTCCACCACCACATAATCCCCCTTGTACGAAGCCCTTCGTCTTTGGAGCCAACACCTCATGTCACTGGCTACTGCACCGTGGTGGTCAGTAAGCCTATGTCTTGACAGCGCCGCCCCCATGTTGTCCCTACATAAAGATCAAGATCTTGTTCGTCATGGTTGGTGTGGTGATCGTGGAGCGCCGACAATAGCATTCACTGGTGCTTGCCATGCTTTCTTTTTTGTCTTTTTCTACGACATTTCCACTTCTGTCTGGCTTCCTTTCTCCCATGGACTAGTTGCTTCCACCCCTCCCCGCTATCTCCTTTTTCTCATAAACATGCCTTCCCATTCCATTGAGCCGAGACCCTGAGTATTCGGGAGCTTTAATAGCAGCCAAATCCTCCCCTTCATGCACCCCTGAATATTCGTCATCTTTTAGGGAATCGAGAAGGTCCATGATCGCCCATGGGTGTGCTTTAACTGTTTAGCTGAATCACTGACGGTGTTATAGAAGTGCGTCGCTATACCAGGGATCTTGTTATCCACAATACCTCCGAATAAGAGCGACAGCGTACGTCGAGCCGCGCGGCTGCAAGCCTAATACTTCACTAACGTTGGTCGCTAGCAGCATCGCCTTTCAACTCTAGCATACCCCTGTTGGGCGCCGCTCAAGCCTAGCGTTCGCCGGGCGTCCTGTTAGCGCTTCAGCTCGGGCTGATTTCAAGGGTCCCAGGCGCAAATCGGACTCTGGCGTCAAGCTTGCTAAGCCCAAGTACCCTCTTTTATCGTCTTTGGTTCTCTATTTGTTTCGCAGCTTCTTGCTCTATTTCTGTCGCGGACTCGCCAATGAATCATTGTAAGTGTGCTTATGCCTTGTGAATCTTCAATGCTGGTGGTTTTTCGCCATTTCCAAGATGCGGCGATGCGGTCTCTGCAGCGGCTTGCACTCGTGACCCAGTTGCGATGGCCTCTGACAGGCGATCTACATCTGGGGTGACGTTTATTTTCCCTTCCTTTTCCCATCTCAAGCTCTTATGCTCGGTTACACAATTTCAGACGCCCCGATCTCCTTGTATTAGTATGACATCAAGGACGACGGTTTTCCTTGGCCGACAGGGATGGGGACCCTATTTGATACCGGGCTGACCAGCTAATTTTGTACCTTTTTTTTCTTATTTTCTTCGTCATTAATAGTCTTATTTTTTCTTCTATCCTGGTCGTTTAAATTTCTCTGGTCCTTGGTGGTGGATCTGTCTGATGTTGTCTGGTCGTGGCAATGCGTTCTAATCATGGCCTCTTCATTAGCAACGCTCCTGCAAAGCAGCTATCCACTGGACGGTCCGATAAACACCGACGGGGACTATACTGGGGCGTCACGACAGTATTCAGGCTCGACAGGCTTCCATATGGACGAGGAAGAAAATACCCGGAGGGGCGGCGCCGTTGGCCATCCTCTGGCGCAGCCGGTCTCAATACCAGCTACCAACGGCCTGCGATACAACACACAGCAGCCTGCGATGCAGGATGTACCGTAAGTTGTCTTTCAATTCGGACTGCCCTTGTGCTCCACTGGGTCCGCTTGCAGCCACTAGTCACAGCACTCCCTTCTAGTCCGAACACCCTGAATAGTTGGCCAGCAGCCCTCTATTATTATTTCCCCTACCCTCATTATTATTCTTCGGCTGCTTCTGCTTTGGTTTTGCCCGTGGATTTTCTAGCGTTTCTTTTTTTTTTCCCCTCTCATCTATCATTTATTTGTTCTATTTGATTTTTTTGATTTTTTCTGAGGATTTTCTTTTTTTTCTTTGTTCCTTTTTGTCTAACTCTCGTTCCAAGCCCCGATGTCTTGTTCTGTGTTTTATTTCCTGATGATGATTATTCCCTTCCTTTTTCGTCCTGCCCTTTATGTAAAGTGCCGTGCTCAATGGCCTATACCAAACTGCTGCTTGCATGCGTCTAGCTGCTGCTCCCTGGTCGCATTGCCGGGCCTTCAGCATATCCTCGCAACTGATGGCCACACAGCTTGTCGCTCTTTCTTTTATACATGCTGTGTGGTCGCGATGCGTTGGAATCCAAACGTTCTGTATCTTGCTTTTCTTCTGCTGTCATCCTCGACGATTATTTTCGGCAACACCCCAGCAGATGCAGCTTACTGACCTAAGCCGGATCTTCTAGCTTCGCAACTTCTCCTACTATTCTCATGAGCCCTAGTGATTCATGCTCTGGTTCGTCTTCCATTCCTTCTAACCTCTCCATCGTGTTCTTCGGCTAACATGCACTCTCCTTCGAACGATGTGGTGCTTTGCAGAGACATTCTCTCCTACATCGAACTCACTGTACACCCACTCTCCACTTCCGTACGATAGAATGCCGGATTACAGATCCCATCGGGTGCCCCCACTGTAAGTCTGCCTCTATATTTAGCCCATTGTCGACATGCACCGATTGATAAGGAAATTTTGGGACCTGTATAGCCAACCGCCCTCCAACATGTCATCCAGCCTACAGTCCCAGGGAACTTCCGTCTCTGGCAGTACCTCCATTTTGGGGCGAACCGATGGCTATCCGGCAACGTACACTCTCCATCGAGGACCATTCCCACCACCGTCGCTGTCAAGTCTCGGGGAGATCAACAGAATGCCATCCTATACAGCAACACCGCGCGCTCTAGAGAGCTCCCTCGAGCGGACCCAGCCTTTGTATCTTGGCCCGGGGATGTTAATGGATCCAGTCCAGCAGCGCTTGCCACCAGCAGTGGCAGATGCCCCTCCATTCAACGAGACCTGTGTGATTCACACGATAGTCTCAGGGGCTCAATCCATCAAACCTGAGATACAGGCCAAGATTCATAAAGGCTTCTTCCAGGTCGATGACAAGTGGACTTGCTATAGACGCAACTACTTTTCCGTCTCATGTTCGTTCTCTTTGCACCCGTGGCCCAGTCAGCCACTTTACGTGAAATTTTCGGACCAGGCAACCGAACGGGTTCTGTCGTGGTCCATGTCCATCTCAGCTATCGTGAACGCACAGATTGGAGAATCACGAGAGTTGGTTCAGCACACCCCTAAACGGGACAAGCAATCGGAACGAAAACCGGCGAAGGTCGTTTTGCAGCCCTCTCAACCCCCGCCGCTGGTTCTCGGCCATGGAGCGTCCTCCAACAGCAGCCCACATAGCTTTTCGTTGGCCTCGCAGTCAAGCGGGATGTCGCTGGAATATAGCCCATACACCAGTACCGCCCAGCCTACACAGCCCCCAACTCAGCACACATTTGAGCGGATTCAGTTCCAGAAGGCAACCGCAAACAACGGAAAGCGCCGAGCCCAGCAGCAGTACTACAACCTCGTGGTTGAGCTCTATGCGGAGATCACCAGCCCTGTAGGGGCAGGTGAGCCCACGCAATTGATCAAGATTGCCAGGCGACTTTCGCACCCAATGGTAGTCCGGGGTCGCTCTCCGGGCCATTACAAAGACGGCCGGCGCGATAGTTCGACAAGCATGGGTCCGGATGGAGGAAGCGGTGGCTCCGGTGATGGAAGTGGAGGGGCTGTCCTACATTCAGGCTTAGGATCAGCTGCACGATTGGCCCTTATGCCGTACGACCCTAGCCAGCGCAATGGTCCGCATTACGGTCGAACAGATTACCATGGAATGACAGCGTCAGACCAGTCACCGTTAAGCGAGAGTCCGCACATCCCGTCATCCTCGTCATCCGGGTTTGATATCGGACTCATGAATGACAACACCATGGATCCGATGGACTCGATGAAAAGCACGGCGAGCATGGATTCCTATCTGGACGCAAACTTCACCGTCATGAACAACCGAAAGCCGGCAAGCCATTTTCGCCATCAACTTCCTTCTTTCGACTACGATCCCGTGCCTAAGCCGGGGGAAGAGACCACCAGCCATGCGTTTCCTGAGACGTATGACCCTCTGGTGCCTCTGGTGACAAATGGCCAGCACGAATCCCCCCATTCATTCTTGAAACAACCCTCTCGGTTGGCTTCGCATATGTACCAGCACTCTAGTAGCAGTGGCTATGATCCCATCTATTCGGCTGCTCGCGCCACTGATGGTACCTCTTATGGTCGTTTTCACAACTCCCAGAGTCTCTGCGTTTAGCAGACCTCTCCATCTCCTCAGGTTCCATTGAACCCTTCAATGTCTTTCCTGGTTTTCCTTCGTCCTTTCTCTTTTCTTTTTCTCCCTCTCTTTTCTTATTCCCTTTCCTTTCCCCTGTGGTTTATTGCTCCTACGATCTTTTCTCTTGTCTCCCTTGTTGTAATCTGCTTATGATCCCGGAAAATCGTGCTCCAGATAATGTTGTTTTTCTGTTGCGTGCCTGTCCCCCCGCCTTCCCCCTCCGGAATTCGATTTCTGAATATTGCCCTCGACGGCCTGCCGATGAATTACGCCCGCCTATAGACTGAGAAGCGGAGTTGGTTTACCTCTCCCATGTTGAAAGAAAGTGAAATTGCATTGCCATGGGGACAGCCCCTTTTCGGGATCCTTGTGTCTTCTGCCTGCCCCCCCCAGCCTTGTTCCTTTCTCTTTTCTTTTCCTTCGCCCCCCCCCTCCCCCCCCACTTTTTCTCAACCTGTCATTTCCCACCTTCCACCGACCCCTATTGATGTTGCCTCCGGAAGGACCAAAGGGATAACGCATTGCTTCTGTTTCTATTCACCATTGAAGAAAAAAAAGTCCGCGGTTCTACATGTAGACGAGACTCGACTTATGTCCAGAAAAGAAATGACATTATCTACTTTTTTTTTCGTTTGAATAGGCCATGACTCCTAGTATCTGGTAGCGGGAATAATCCCCTGCACGCCCCAGTCTGCCAGGGAGAGGGCTATAGTTCGCAGGACCTGGTAATAATTGGTTCTTGCTGGGGTAGGATTTTCTCCGATATGCTGCCCTATTTGGCCCAGCCAGGTATGCCGCTGTCAGGCCAACCTACCCTGACTTACTGCATGCCGAGAGGGACGAAACGGATACAATGAAAAGCAAAAGCAACATGGAAGGCTGGGAATGGGGAAGAAGAAGCACCCAAAGGGGGGGGGGGGGAGCCAAGGATCGAGTGCAGATTCGTGCATCTCCCGTTGCCCCCCAAGGGAAAGGAGTTAAAATGGGACCGAGGGAGAGAGGGGGGGACCAAATAGAGATCGATTGTCTACTCGGTATACCACATCCGGGATCGATAGAGGATCGATCGGGCGTCGTTAGATACATTTTCCCAGCTGGCAGTAGGAACCAATTCCACGCAAACTAGAATCAGAGGGATCGGAGAAAGGGGAAGGGGAGAGGGGGGGACCCAGAGCGACCCCGAGCCGCCCGGATCTCAGGCCAGATGACGAGGGGAGATCGACGAAGGGCCCCAGGCCGTCCTTTCATTTGTCCCTGCCGGGTTTGGCGGTCGGTCACCGGCAGCAGGCAGCGTTGGGGGGGGGGAGGGAAAGAAGTCGACAGGCCTCCAGCCTTCTCGCTTCTGAGTTCTTAGTTCTTACAGGTACTCTGGACTGGACGGGGCACAGATCGTGGGATACCGATGGTTACCGTGAGATACATACTAGTATACCGATACCGTACAGGCGCGCTTGCCCCGAAGAGGATTGAGGAGGCACTACTAGAATCGATGGAACCAACGAGGGAAAGACAGTGGAAGGGCCACGGAAGGTGCGATGATGACGAGGAAGGAAATCAGACGGGCAGAGGAACAAATCACTCACTTCCCTTCCTCACTCACTCACCTCCTTTTCCGCGCCTTCCCTTTGTTGTTGTTGCTGTTGTTGCTGTTGTTGTGTTGTGGTGGTAGTAGTCGTGGTCTCATTGTGGACTAGCCGGGATCCTTTTCCCCCTCGACCATCCAAAGGAGGAAAGGCAAGTACAACGCAAAGTGTCCCTGAGCGAGCCTCCCTTGGCTTTCCTTCCCCCCTCGGTTCCAGTGAGCATCCTGATGTCTCTGTTGCCTTCGGTCTGCTGCTCGGCCGAGTCAGGACTCAAGTCCTCTACCTCCTCCTTCTCATCTCGCCCCCCACGTCAGAGGTCCCTGGCCCTTTTTCCATGGCTGCGGATGACGGCACTGGAGCGACGTCAAAAGGAAGCTGCAACTAATGCGACGATCATCCCACCAATGCGTTCCATGATCGACCGGACATACATTAGGCCGCTGATTTAATCTCGTTAGTGAGCGTGCATCGCTCCCCCCGTCTCCTTTTAGCGCTCCATCGACGATGAACCCCCCCTCCCCCATCGCGGTAACTATGGGGGGCCTCTACACAATACACAGTACACACACGCCCTCGCCATGCGGATGACCGCTGGCTGACTGGCCGAACCACTCCTCCCTACCCTTGGTTACCCCCCCCCCTCGGCACGTTCCGGCGTCAGCTCAGCCGATCATTGTTTTCCATTAGTCTCGATATCAGTCCGCAGCCATCCATGGCCTACGCCGTCCTCGCGGGCCCGACATTCTAATTTACCGGTCCTTATCGCTCTCCAGTTGCATCTGCATCCATCTCTTCGGGAAAAAGAAACGCAACGATATTTAATAAAACTACACAACATGTCTCCTTCCGTCAACCGTCAAGGCGCCATGAGCAGCAGCCTTCCCCCCACCCCAACAGATTTCGGCAACCTGCGAACAGCTGTCCGTCCCATTTGGCGGTGCAGAAGCAGCGATAAATCATCTCACATCAATCTGCCCCCATACTGCGATTCCCGTAAGTCCTAGCCGGCCACGCTTCACCTTTCCAGTGGTTGCCACCGTCTCTGTATGTATTGCCGGCAAGCGGAGGCCCGATGGCGACCAACTACCCAGACATACTGGATGCAATATTTGCTTTCCTGGGATGGCCCACAATGCACGTCGTACAAGGGGGTTGGGAGTGATGGGGCCCAAGCCGAGCAAGCCACAGAAGGCCTGGTATTTTTGACCGACGGAAGTACGTGCTGGTAGAGGGCGGCCAACGAGGACGCCGGAGTGCCTTCAGGACAAGTCTCCGGATGGTTGTGCAACCGTTCCATCCAATCTGCGTCAGTTCCACCACACCAACGTCAGCTTCCAATGCAACGTATGAAACTCGTCGACTTACCATTTTCAACGGTCAGGGTCCCAGTCGCTGCCACTCCTCATGCGGCCCCTCCTCCTCCCCTACAGGAAGGTCAGTGGATGCGCACAGTCCCACTTGTCTTCCTGGAGCGGTCCATGTCGAAGACTGGGGCCTTCGGAGTCTTGCATGCAATAGCCAAGTACCATCTGAGTCAAATGGGCCCCCCATGTTCGTCTGTACGTCAAATGATCCTGAGCGGCCGATCTTATTCCAATGGATGCTACCCTGAAACTGAGACCATGGACCAACACTGACTTGGACCCCTCGGTTGACCCGCCATGCGGACCCCCTGTTGAGCGCTGACGGGGCTACTATTCGTGTCAACATGGGTCTTTCATGGCTGGTCCCGTCGTGAAGCTGGTGAGGAGAATTTCCTCCCAGACAAACCTTCTTTCTTCCGTGCCCATACCCTCTCGGTCACCCGGCGCTCATCCACCTCCAGGCTGACCTGCATAGAAATTGTCTCATATCCTTCTCTCGTCCTCTGCCCGCCCATTCGCTCGCCGCAAACCTACAGGGATCGCGTTCTAATCTGGCCAACTGCCAGCGCAACCGTCTGGCTTCTTCATCTCGTCTCGTCCCCTAGTCGTCTCAGGTCTCACCCCGACATTGCATGCGTCAAATTCTGTTCCACGAAACGGTCGTCGGATGTTGTGTTCCGCCAACAAACTTCTGACAAGGCTAGACACGCGACGAGAATGAGCATCTGCCCCCATTTCTTGCTGCAACTCGCCTAACCCCCGGTCTGACTTAATCTCACGTCTACCTGCGTCTGCCTATTTTTATTCCGTTTCCTCCCGTCCCCAACTTCAGCTGAGCCTGCAAGTCCCGATCGAACATGTGATTGTCGCCCATTAGCGTTTCAAGTACCAGCCCAGGCGACTTGCATCTATTGATAACCAAACGTTGGGTTACCACCGCCTCAACTCAGACCCCCCATCCTCTTGTCTTAGCCGACAATACCCGCCCTACTTCCCATCTTTTTCGACTCTCGATATCCGAACAGCCAACTTCTGATCCAACGCTTCTTGTTCCTCTTTCGTAGGCGCCATACCCATAGCATTCTCCACTTGTGGCGAGACCCAAAGGCCAATAGAAGCCCAGGCCATCACGCCAATTCCGAACAGAGCTCTCGTCTTGGGCGAGAGGGACCGGTATGAGCTGCGCGGCGTAATTCCTGTCAGTAAATCGCGGTTTGTAACCAAATTACAGATTACCAACCTCCAAAACGACATTGTGGTGCGGGTGAGCGTAGGTAGGCAGAAGGTACCGAGTACAGTAGATGTTTCGTCCTCTTCTTGAAGTCCGGACGGTTGCGAATCCACCTCTGGTTGGAGTTGAATCCCACTAGCCTCGAAGAGGTTAGTGTATTGCCAGTCTATCCCGCTTTCCTATTCAGTCTCTCGAGTCATGAATAGTGACAGCTCTCATATCAGGAACCAGCCTGACTAAATGATCTGTATCTCTGCTTGAGATATATCAGATAGAGCCTGATCTAGCATACTACTCGTCATATACGACAGGCCGGTTATTGCTTCTAGAACAATATCCTTGACATAGGTAGTAGTGGTATACTTGGTAAGTGCCCTACGGAGGACTCCGTAGACAGATAATGATCATCTTACCTACGATGTATTTCTACTGAATTCGATCTCTCCTAGTACTTTGTAAATAGTCAATAAAGCCTCATCATATTGATCTTATATGTCTCTCAGAGATGTACGGAATACGATTCCGTAGTCGTATCGTCGTAGACAACGCATACGTCGCTCCCACTTCGGGAACAGGTTTGATATTATGACATCGAGCTACTGGAGGAGGTACTGATCTTATCAGAATGGGGTAGGAGAAGCTGAGACCTATTCGTTCATCTCCATTCTTCGATTGATTACTTCCGAACAAGGTAAGTAGGTTCGTGAGCTTTCACTGAACGGAGTGGGAATTTTTGGGAACAGACACCGAGAGAGTAATATCACATCGACGTTTAAAAAGGAGAGGACGAACATGATACATGTAATCATAGATGGGAAGATTAAAAGACATAGAAGGTGCAAAATCAAGAATTATGCAGCAGAGTCGATGTGGGATATAAGGGATATACGAATTAAGCAGTGGATATCCGATTGACCGAAAGGAGTTCGCTATCGTGGGCTGAGCTGGTTTATTTCTTGCCGTAGGCACGGTCAATGTCCTTCTGGAAGCGGCCGAGGATCTTCTTGCGCTGGAGCTTCTGAGCGGCAGTCATGTAGCCCTGTTATTTTGTTAGTCTCAATCCAGAAGCGAAGAAAGTTAGTAGGGTCTTACGTTCTGGGGAGTCCACTCCTCATCGGAGAGGACAACTCCGTTGATGATTTCGATACCCTTCAGACCACCGGCCTTACCGGCGGCTTGAAGCTGCTTGAGCACGATGGACGTCAGCTTCTCGTTGTGGACCAGGGTCTCGACGGTATCGCCCTCGATGCCGTTGTCGCTGGCCAACTTCTTCAGGGCCGCTTCGACAGGAACAATGATAGCGATGGGCTTGTCTTGATCCTGGGCGGCGTAGACACAGATGTTGCCGACCACGGGGGAAGAGCGGTAGATGGACTCGAGCTTCTCCAGAGCAATGTATTCGCCGTTCAGCGTCTTGACCAGGTTCTTCTTGCGATCGATGATCTTGAGGTGGCCGAACTTGTCAAACTCGCCAATGTCACCGGTCATGAACCATCCGTCATGACTGTAAGCCCCCTTGGTCTCCTCCTCGTTCTCCCAGTAGCTGCTACTGACACTGCCTCCGCGGATATAGATCTCTCCTTGCGGAGGAGTGTTCTTTGTCAGGTAACCGGCATCCGGGAAATCAACGAGCTTAACTTCGATGGAGCCGGGAATTTCACCGAGCGCGTCGGGGTTCCAGGCCATCGGGTCGTTCAGGGCACCCATAGCAGAGGTCTCCGTCAAACCGTAGCCGCTGATCATGGGGGCAATGGCCATGGACAGGAACTTTTGCGTGTCCTTGGAGACGGGGCCACCACCGTTCATCATGATGCGTAGCCGGCCGCCAGTGGCTTCCTTAAGCTTGCGGAAGACAACGGAATCCAAAAACGAGGCACCCATGTCCGCGCCAGGGAATCCGGCGGTCATCAGGAAGTTCTTGGCAGACATGGCTCCCCAGAACATGCTCTTCACCAGGAAGTTGTTCTTGTTCAGGTTGTTGAGCACACCCTTCTTCACCGATTCCCACACGGCCGGAACACCGACAAGGATTGTAGGCTTGAATTCGCGGATGTCGCCCTTGCAGTTGCGCATGGAAGCGTCAGACAGAGTACGAGGGTTTCCGTAACCCATGGTACCACCCCAGAAGAGGCAGAGGTTCTCGAACATGAATTCCAGGATGTGCGCTTGCGGAAGGTAGGTGAGGAGAGCATCCGAGGGTCCAATGTAGGGGCCAACGATGGCGTGAATACCGGCAGCTATGTGGACACCTAGCGTCAGCATCGTCCTACAGGGGGGAAGATGATCAATATCAACTTACTTGCGGCAATAACGTTCGCATGTGTCAGAGAGACACCCTTCGGGGGACCGGTAGAACCAGAGGTGTACATAATACAGCAGAGATCTTCAGGAGCCGGGGGAACAGGCTCCACGGGGTTTTCTTCACCCAGCTTCCGCAGTTCCTCGAGACTCATGACATTCAAACCCTCGTTTTCGGACTTGAGTCGGTCCAGATGCTCCTGCTTGGGCTCCTGGTCGGTGTTGTAGATGACATGCTTGATGGACTTTGCATCCTTCAGAACATTGGCCACGGAGGGGAGGAGAACGGGATCACAGAAAATGGCGACACTGGATGTCTGGACCAAGGAGTGCTTCAATCCCTCCTCACCCAGGGTGTCATATGCGGTAACGATGGTCAGGGACTGAGATGCGGAACCTGTGACAAGGGATGCGATCAGTCAAAGCCCAACCAAGCAGAAGGGGTCCTTGCGCACGAACCGTGTGACATGGCCAGCCAATTTGCACTGCAGAATAGACAACGTCAGCATTTGACCTGTATTGCGATACACCTCAGTCGCACACTCACCTAGTTGCGCCGTAGAGATGAATCTTGTCCGGCTTCTCCAAACCGAGCTTCCGCAACCCACAGCCAAACTCCAACGCCAGCTTCTCGTATTCGACAAAGCTCTTGTAGGTGTAGCCACTCATCTCAAAGTAGGTCCATTGCTTGTCGACTTCCTTCTCGACACCATCGACAACCTTCTTGACCTTCTTGTTCTCGACGTGGGTTTTGACCAGGTGACGGCTACCGACAGCCTTCGCATTCCCGTACATACGCGCGGAGCGGCGGAAGACATCGTAGGTGGTTGCGACATCCTCAGCGGGTCGTAGGATGAGGCCATCCTTGGCCGCGGGCAGTCGGCGAGGGATTGTCTCGCCTTCGACCGGCTCGTACCCAGGAGCCTCCACGGAGAATGGAGGCTTCTTGTACATGCGCGGTTGGATGCGAAGCTCCTGGAGCTCCTTCTTAGACATCGGCATCTTGCAATGGTATGCGAACTAAACGGATGGAGCGGAAGGAAGTATCTGCAGAGGACAGGTCTGCCTCAAAAGGAACCGGGAGGGCCGTCTGGTCAGTGGTGGTTCGTAATTTGGGTTCAATCTCGTCAATAGAGCAATGGGGCAGGGAAACGCCAAGTTGAGGGGGAACCAGAGGAAGGCGACGGATAGCAGAACTCAAACAACTTACGGCAGTGCAGAACCACTCTAGACCGACGCCACGCCGGGAGATGAGGAGAACAAGTGGAGATTGGGGGTCGACAACGGTTTCCAACTTCCCAGGCGGGCGAGATTGCGGGGGAGAGGACGGGGAGATCGGAAAGGCAGCAGATTGGGGAAGGGGAAGGGGAAGGGGAAAGGGGAGGAGTTGAGATGGCGGGAGGCAGCGCACGACCAGGAGAGGAGAAGATGAAGCTGCAGATCCGGATGAAGTCAGAGGGTTTGTTGTGGCTGGCCGGGAGGTCCAGGCGACGACACTAAAAGTTAGGTGTGATTTGCTTGTCCGCCACCGGCCGCTTCCTTCTCTGCCTACAAGCTACAACTGATTGTCTTTTTCCCCGTGTTTGCCGCGGTCCTCGCTTTCATTACAGTTTCTGTTCGTGTTCCCCTTGAATTGGGTTCTAATTGGGGTGGTGGTCCTGATGGGTCCGATCAATATCCCAGCCCCTTGAGGACACGATGTCTATTCTCGACTATGCAAGTATTATCTAGATCGGTCGGGGAGCCTGAATAGCCGCGGCCCAGCACAGCCGACCGCTTGAGTGCTGACAGTGACACGGGGGAACTGGGGACAGGAACGGGCCAGGAGGATCGATGGAGTCATCGGACAGCTATGCTACCTATAGCAAGGGACATATAAGGCCTAACCCACCTGTCAGCACTGAGCGCACCAGAGGATACACGATCGGACTCGATCTCTCGTCATTGTCAGTGGTTCCTTGGCCAAGCTCAGTTCCGCTTTTGTTGGGATTCCCACCGCTTACTGGAGCGACAGCGCGCGTGACGTCGACTTGGTCCAGCGCAGATGTCATTGATTCTCCTGATGCTCTGAAGGATTCGATTCTGGAATAAATAACGGAGTAGAGCTATCTCATTAACCCCCTCATGCAGCGATCATCGCACTCATCTATCTTATGCATTCCTTATGCAGTCCTTGCTTACATGAGCGTCTGCTGTGTGACCCTCCTGCCAATCAGAAGGCCGGCCGTTACAATGCCGTAAAACCTCGCCATCCAAAACCACGGCAAGATCATCTCAATCTTCGGCCATCGCAAGCCCACCGCAATCAAAACCTCAACGGAGCCCGACTCAAATCTAGCTGAAACACACCCCGGCTGATCTCATTGTGCAACACCCCGGCGCGACTGCAGGTGAATATTCCGATCGTCGGCGTACATGTGATAACTCCACTGAAGTGAAGGGCTGAAGTTGAACAAAGCACCCTCTACACAGTAACAAAATACATAGTAGACAATAATCCACTAGGATAATATGGATGCACTCACGAGCTTCCTCGCCAATATCGGCGAAGAAGTTGAAGATGCAGAAGAGGGTATGTTGTATGAATTGCTTCATCCATAAGCAGTATACCTCCATACAAGCTAGACCCCTACATACATAAACCTATCTCCATAAGCTCTAAATTAACTCCCAAATCTCCCATAGAATCCTTCCTCCTCTTCTCCCAAGACATCCCATCCGCCAATCTAGGCTTCGTCGATTCCCGCGCCACCACCATCGACATCACCATCCACGACCAAGATTATACCATCCACCAGTCTCCGACACTGCTTTCTTCATCTAGAGCAGGTGGTACAACCGGTGCCGGTACGTCAATCCCCTACATACCCATCTCCCCTCCATAACCCAACATCACCACCAAACTAACAAAAACAAAAAAAAAGTCCTCTGGAAAATCACCCCCCTAATATCCACCTGGCTCAGCACAACAACCACCAACCCCCTCTGGACACACTCCATCCTCACCCCATCCTCGACCGTGGTCGAACTAGGCAGCGGCATCTCAGCGCTCATCGCCCTCTCCCTGTCCCCCAAGATCCAGCACTACATTGCCACGGACCAGGAATACGTGCAGCGGTTGTTTCGCCAGAATCTGGATGAAAACCTTTCTGCAGCTGGAGCAGCAGTTAACAAGGGGAAGGGGGTGAAAAGGGGGGTTGGGAAGGGGGGGAAGCAGGCTTCGTCGGCGGCTTCATCGCGGAAGAATAAATCGGCGTCTACCTCCGCACATGATAGCAAAGGGAATGGGAATGTAATATTCACCTCCCTGGATTGGGAACTTGATGTTGCGGGCTCGTTGAAGGAGAGTCTTGGACTCGTATCATCCACTCCTCCCTCTACCTCTACCCCCAGAGACAACGACGAAGCCGAAGAAAAAGACAAAGGCTTCGACCTAATCCTCTCCTGCGACTGCATCTACAACGAGGCCTTAGTAGCGCCATTCGTGCGAACCTGTGCGGATTTATGTCGACTGCGACCTGTCTACACTAACCCTGATGGTCAAGATGGGTGGTATACTGGCACTGGGAGTGGCGGGAGAAAACCGACGGTGTGTGTGATTGCGCAGCAGCAGCGGTCGCCGGAGGTGTTTGAGGCGTGGTTACAGGAGACGATGAGGGTGTTTCGGGTGTGGAGGGTGAGGGATGAGGTGTTGGGGGAGGAGTTGAGGTTGGGGAGGGGGTATTTGGTACATGTGTTGCTTTTGAAGTGATTTATTGTGGAAGTATACATAAGATGAGGGAGGAATTGGGATTTATGTGGGGACGTGATGTCCATTGGCTATGGACGTGGATGGGCTGCAATGAGACCGGCTGAGATCAGCATATAGATACTATGTAAAATACAACACCCAAGCAGTATGGACAGTCTTGGAAGGTAGCAGAAACAAGAACAATAGATGCAGACGCATGACTATGGATAAAGTCTCCCGGGACTGCGATTATAACCGGTATATAATGAGCTATCGTAGGCATCAAATATAGGATCGGGTGGATCAACCATCGAGGTAAGACATTACATTATAAGGGAACGTGCAAACAGCCACCCACGAATACAAAAGAGGGTATTGAAGCAAGAGCTGCATATGAACAGAGACTCGGAATCTGAAAGCATGCTCGTACTATGCAAGGCGAAATGCAGGTTTGCCTGGTCGCAGGGCAATGCGATGAACAGTAGGTATTATGTAATTGAGTATATTACTTGGCCTCGGTGGGGTTTTTAGGTTCTGTGTTCTCTTTTTCACTGTCATGCGGCCGAGGGAATTCGGCCTCGTCTTTGATCACGGGCTTCTGATCCGGCGACGCCTGGATGGGGGCCTCCACCGGCCGTGGAGGAATCGAGGCTAATCGCTCCCGGGGCTCATCCTCGGGATCGCGATCGATGATAGAGGAAATGGATTGTTTCGTCGACCCGTTCGTTCTTGGGACGGGTATTTGCTCCGGGGCCGGAGCCATGGGGACCGGCGGCGCGGGTAGTGTCCTCTCAGGGGCCTCCGTCTTCACGGGGACCTCCCGAGCCTCCTCCTCGTCCGAGGCAGATGAATAGTCCATCTCCTGCTGATACCCTTCACCGTCCGCCGGGCCTGATTCCAGCCGACTTTCTTCGGTGGAGGCCCGGTTCACCGTTGCCACGGGTGGCAGAGGCGCGTTGGGATCAAACACGATGCCACACACCTCGAGCGCCCGGGACTGACTCCCCAGGCTGCGGTCCTTATGTTTCTTGGTCAAATGGCACATGAAGCCATGCAGGGTCACAAAGTCGGCCTTGCCACAACCGGCCACGGGACAGGTGAGATAGACCAGGCTCCCGTCGGATGGACGCTTCCAGAGCGCCCGTCCAGAAGGGTCATGGGCGGCCGGTCGCCCATGTCGTTCCCCCCACGCCTCAACATTCTTGATGGTATATTTCTGCTTCCGCCGGATGGACGTGGCCCCGGTCGGATCGTGGTGAATGTGCTGAGGGGGAGGATGAGGCGGCGGCGCTTGGGTCGGCGGCGGGGGAATTTGGCGAGGCTCCGGGGGGCTCTGTTGCTTGAAGAATGCAAGGGTGGTCGCTGCGTTGGTTTCCGACAACCGGCGAGGCGGCGTTGGTCGAAGCGGCGGCGAGTCCAGGCTTGCATTATATCCCAGTCCCATGGACTCTCGCTTTATTCGCTTCCGTTGCCTACGCAGTTCCTGATTCGTAGGCAAAAGCAATCCATGTCAGAGATGTGAAATCCGCGGAGATTTTTATGTCACGAGTCTAATAACCATACCTCTTCTTCGGCTTCCGCATTCTCGGTCATCCTACGAAACTCCTCGTCCTCTCGCTTCCGGATGGCGAGAAGGTGACTACGGGCCGCCATGCGAGCCGCTTCTTCATGTTCCAGTTGCCGGAGGCGCGCCTCGATGTGATCTATTTGGAAAGGTTGAGCCGGCGGAGCGGGCGCTGGGGCCGGGGCTGTTGGCGGGCCCGGTTCCTGCAGTGGAGGGGGGTGGAAGGGACGAAATTGGTGATGGCCTGGCATCATATGTTCCGGCGGTATTGCTTGCGTCGGATTCATTGCGATTGGATGGAATCGGGGGAGGCTCATGGTGTTGACATGGTGTCCGGGGACACCACCGTTGAGGCCATTCTCGTGCACGGGTGCTACAGGAGGTGCTGCAACGGTCATGGTCAAGGACTGAGGAGGTTCAGTCAGAGAATTAGTTGATCAAGTTTACTGCGTTTGAGTTGTGACATGCACATGGAAAACTTTGTTGGTGGATGGCAGATTGATATGATGAAGGCAGAGGGGACAGCAGAGGGGACAGCAGTAGGGAATTAAATGTGATAGACAGCTGAATCAGATGCAAAGAAGGGGAATGAAGGAGGCAGAGTCAGACAGGGTGAGAAAAGGGAGATGAGAGGGACAAAGGGAAGAAGAAAAGTATGAGTGAATGATAAGAGAGAATACAATGCTAGTGTGTCAGAGAAGAAAGACCCAGACGGCGTGGCAGATGTCGAGTTGAGTTAGGGTACCAAAGAGAAACGAGAGTGAGCGAGAGAGAGAGACAGAGGCAAAACTTACTTACGGAGTACACTTGCAGGAATAATCAGAATAATGTCAAGAACAGCCAAGGACTTCTCCAACCAAGCAGAGAAGAAAAAGAGCCCGCTAGTGCGATGCACCTTGCCCGTTTTTTTTTTCTTTCCCTCCAGGAAATTTCCCGCGGTTTCCTCGAAGGTCGATTTAGTTGGTTGTCACCCACTACTAGAGTTGAGGGACAAATGCAAGTGGTAACGGCTAAGCAAGGGATCCAATGGATTGGAGGGAGGAAGCAGGCAAGAGTGGTCTGTCAGTGGTGCCTGTGGAAGCGAGAGATAGCCGGGGAGCGATCCTAATGGAAGGTTTGAATGAAAGTTTAACGAAGGGGGGAAAAGAACAGAAAAGAATAAAACATGGAATAGTTAATAATAATAATAATGACAAAGCACGAGACGAACAGGACGAGAGAGGGTGAGAGGAAGAGAGCAAAAGATGGAATAATGGACAAAGTAATTAAAACCAGATCAATTGGGACAGCTCTAGACACCACTAGGACGGTAGACTAGCAGCTAATAAAACTAGTCGAGTAGATACTAGTGGTCGACTCCCCAGGTTGGTTTTAGTTTTACGGTCAGTTGGACCTTGGAAACAAACAAGTCCATGGATGAAGTCTGGGACCTGCAACAGCACTAGTGAGCTCCAGTGTCAGATGTAGTAATAATTGACAATAATGCCCATAGTACGATGTGGTACAGAATGCACAACTGTCTGGCGCATTGCCCTTTCTGCGATGAGATCCGATCAACGCCGCTGGTCCGTTCATTGATTTTATCCTATCTTGATTTCATTTTATTTTTGGGTATGGATTAGATGGCAGATGGAGTACGGAGTCGTTGACACACAGATGAGGGCATCCTGACCCCGATTGTAATTACTGTGCCAGATCCTTCAGTCCCCGAAAATCCATCCCTCTGTGTTGTACACTAGCCTGCCCCTCCCAGTAGAAATCCACTACTGTCACACTAGTGACAAACACAAACCAACCCAGTAATCTATATTAAATTCTATTATTTATCGTGTCCCCCGGTCTAGGATCTGAGATGTGTACTTTAGTTGTCTGCCGGCAGGGAAGTGAAATCGACTTTGGGACCAGGGTTGATCTGTACCAGGACCGGAGAGGCAACCCGACACCCACATTGACTTTCGCATGAGCTCAACGATTGATAAAGAAGCCGGGAACTCTACTAGTGGTGGAAAGCTTCCTTCTTGTCTTTTCTTCTCCCATTAGTCGTGCTAACTGTTAATGTACCAGAGCATTCCTTGGCCCTGTTTTCACACAGCCCCAGGCAGGCCAAACAGACAGCCCGTAATTTTTTTTTTTTTTTTTTTTTTACCTTTCTTACCTCTCTGCACTCCCAGAGTTCCAAATTCCAAGCCCTCTGGAGAGCTGGTAGAGGGTTATTTTTAGCTCCTCACAGAGTGGCCAATGAGGACCGGATGATCTACTACTTGTTTGTAACACAATTAAATGAGAAGGAAAGTAGAAGATCATGGAAGATCGGTGTCTTGTGCACATTGCCAGAGTGGATTGCAAGGGTAATACTTACAGCGTGTCAATGGGGTTTGTGTCCCAAACATACTAGTATCTAGTCATCATAGCCGATGAAGCTTCCAGCCAGCTGGACAGGGGGGGGGGGTTGTGAGGGAGCAATGAGAATGGTGGGAAAAGGTCCCCGCCGTGAATAGGACTTACGACGGACTAGGTACTAGTAAGTATCTTGTGATGAATACGGGAGAAGAAAATTGAAGGGGGGCCCCGAGGACGAGGGCGACTGGGTCGGGAGGAAGAAAGAAACACGATGGTTGGTTGGCTGGTCGGGATGGTTCCAAGGGGCAAAGTGAAGGAAAGTGGACTGGGACAGTGGACACTCAACACTGCCAGTGGACAAGATGATGGTACCCGCCCTCCCACCACTGGAGCCTGTGGTATTAAATGAGGACCAGGTCAGGACACAGTATCTTTACTCTCTTAGTGCCGTGGGAGTAATAATAAATCCTCCCCAAGTGGGGAGGACCCAAAAACTGACTGGATCATTCCTGGAACAGGTACATTAACCAGGTGATCGACAAAGGATGAAAGGGGAGATTTTAGCAGCCAGACGCAATTCACTCCGTCTAAATAAATAGACTCGTTCCAAGTGGCTCTCCAATTAGGCTGGACGTGAGGAGGGCCCGGTTTGGTCCAAGTCAGGGCAAAAAATGGGGCGTCAAGCAGAGATCCAGACTTTGGCTCGATCATTATAATAATAACAGCCTCCATTAGGATCTCCGCCAGAGACATCCGTGACACAAGACTGATTCATTAGTCACATATCCCAACCCACATCATGGTCGGAGACGGTCACATCATCACTCATCAGATGGCATTCATCAAGGAGCAAAAAAGCAACGCAATGGCCCGGCTGCCGTCCATCCAGTCCAGTCCACTTGCCAATCTTTCCACCCGACTACTGTGTAGAAGAATGAAAGATTCCTTGGCCAGAGCTCCTCTTTGCATGTGTGTACAGCGATGATTTGTTCCCTCCGCTGCAACGCTCCTGCAAGTCTCCCAGCGGGGATTGGTTGCAGCTGAGGTGCTGCCGATAAGAACAGAAGTACGGAGTACGGAGTACTAGATAGTAAGACTACTTTGGTCGTCCCGACATCATCGCCGTCAGCATGATTCGACCTCTCGACGATGTGGTGTGATGATTGGCCTCGATCGCTCGTCCTGATAGGGAGAGACAACCCTCTTAACAGCCCTTCCTATAGTCCCGAGTCCAATCCAGTCCTCTTACCCCATATTCGATCATATCCTGTTCTGCGTTCGTTCTGAACTCGTGAGGTGGGAGGGAGGTTCTGGCCAGCCGGCCACAAGTCACCATTGAACTATATTAGATCAAATGGGTCAATGATGATGATAAGTCCAAAGGCATGTAAGTCTCCCGCTCCACTCTGGAATCATTGCTCCTGCTTCCCGGTGTGTCTTCGTCCAGCACCAGTACCAGCACCAGCACCAGCACCAGCACCAGCACCCCATCGCTCTCACATTCCAATCAGAAAAATTCTGTTCCCTCCTTCCCGCCCTTGTGAAAAAACTGTACTAGAAGCTTCGAGGGAAGCGATCATCAGTACTCTGGACAAGGAAATCAAACCAGGCATCGGAATCTGTGCAGGACTCGTGGCGATTTCTCATTCCTCATGCTAGTACATGTCTTTCTCCTCTTTTTCAATAGAAGTCAATGCAAGGAATTTCACAACTATTGAGAACCTCCCCGGGCCCCTTCTCTCTCTCTCTGTCTGTCTCCCAAAAAAGCTTCCAGGTTAGAGTAGGAGATAATAATAACAAATACAAAATAACAAAATAAATAAAACAAAGTACTTTCAATCAAGATGATTGACTTATTGATTATTTATCTGGAATACTACGTACTCACCCGTAATAACGAGGCAAGCTACCGGGACACCAGTATCACTTTCTACATAGTAGCTGCATCAAGCACAACACCCAAATGCACTACTCCCTATGCACCGAGTACTCCGTACTTTGTACTTCATAACAATAAGATGACGGACTTTTAGTCCACTGTGGTGTTTATCTCACACCTTCAACATGATTCGCACGCCCATCAAGGACTTTAATTAACACACACACACACACACACACACACACACACACACACACACACACACACACACACACACACCAGCGATCATCAGCCAGCTATCTACCACTCCCTAGGATTAATGAACAGCTGGCAAAGCCCAACGCGAAACCTGTCAGTCTAGTTTGTCGGTCGGTCCGGGATCATGGATGGCCCTGCTTAGTGCTTCACTGCTTTGGGATGAGCCATGAGCCATCACGGTACTAGGCACATTGCACAACCTCGGAATCTGCTGGCTTGGCGTCGAGGCTGTCGATTTGTACTAGGCCCAGATTGGGGGCACTAAGTCATCGGCCAGGACTATCATAGTACACAGTGTCTGTGTATAACCTTGGAACACTGAACAGAAGTAAGATTAACGAGGGTGGGTGACGGCCGGGCGAATGACTGAATGGGGGTTGTGCCTTGTGGACGCGCGCCCCGGTGGCCCACCCGGGCTTCGGACCACTTCCAGAATGCTGCTGAGTGCTGGCCTCCCCGGTTGACGCTGCCATGAGCAATCTGAAATCATCTCCGTTTCACGGTCAACCCAGGCAACGTACTGTCCTACGTATGTTCCAATTTCTAACCATCTAGGAAACTAAGGAGAATCACATCAGGCACAATCTTTAAATCGAGAGGAGAATTTCCTGTTCTATTGTCACAATGTTCCAGCCCACCACATCCTTTTTTTGTGGTCCCCCAGCCGTAATGTCATTAAGTTACAAAATGTAAACTCCATGCATCCGTCCCAACGGATGGCCCTCCTGTCAAAGAAGTGCAAACGCTCACCCGGCCCAAGAGGTATGAAGAGGGGATTGGAGAAAGAGAAATCAGAATACATAGGAAAAAGAAGGAAACAAAAAGGAAAACACCCGTACACCGAAACAGGGATAGATCAGTCAGAGCTATCAGGTATGTATACAAATCATGCGTGTTAAAACATCGGAGAAATGAGGAAAGGCTCTAGGGAATAACGCAAAGGTGAAATACAAGAAACCCTCATGGCTTGACCAAGCCATGAGACGTTCAGTGGTAGTACATTTAGGCCTTGTTCTCGCCCTCGCCGGACTGCTGCTGCTGCTGCTGCTCGGCCTGAGCCTTGTGCATCTTGTCGAAGAGGGTCAAGCTGGCGTTCTGGAGCTCATCGGTCTTCTGCTTGAACTCCTCGGCAGTGGCAGTGCCCTCGCCACCCTGGTTCTGGGCGACGAACTCGCGGAGAGAGGCGATCTTCTCGCGGATCTGGTCAGCCTCAGCCTTGTCGAGGCGGCTCTCGAACTCCTTGAGGGCCTTCTCGGTGTCGTTCACGACGCTGTCGGCGCGGTTGGCAGCCTCGATGGCAGCCTTGCGCTCCTTGTCCTGAGCACCGTACTTCTCAGCATCCTCAACCATGGACTGGATCTCGGAGTCGGAGAGACCGGAGCCAGAGGCGATGGTGATGGACTGGTCCTTGCCGGTGGACTTGTCCTTGGCGGCGACGTGGACGATGGAGTCGGCGTCAATGTCGAAGGTGACCTCAACCTGCGGGACACCACGGTGGGCAGGGGGGATACCAACAAGCTGGAAGTTTCCGAGAAGCTTGTTGTCCTTGACGAGCTCACGCTCACCCTGGAAGACCTTGATCTCGACAGCAGTCTGGAAATCAGCAGCGGTGGAGAAGGTCTGGGACTTCTTGGTGGGGATGGTGGTGTTGCGGTTGATCAGACGAGTGAAGACACCACCAAGGGTCTCGATACCGAGGGACAGAGGAGTGACATCAAGCAGGAGGACGTCAGTGACCTCACCAGCAAGGACAGCACCCTGGATGGCAGCACCGATGGCGACAGCCTCATCGGGGTTGACGGACTTGGCGGGCTCACGGCCGAACATGGACTTGACAGACTCGGTAACCTTGGGCATACGGGTCATACCACCGACCAGGATGATGTCCTGGATGTCGCCGGACTGCAGGTTGGCATCCTTGAGGGCCTTGCGGACGGGCTCAATGGTGCGGCTGATGAGGGGGTCAACCAGAGACTCGAGGCTGGCACGGGTCATCTTGTGGTTGATGTGCTTGGCACCGCTGGCATCAGCAGTGATGAAAGGAAGGTTGATCTCGGTCTGGAGGGAAGAAGACAGCTCGATCTTGGCCTTCTCAGCAGCCTCACGGATACGCTGGATAGCCATGCGGTCACCGGAGAGATCGAGGCCGGACTCCTTCTTGAACTGCTGCACAATCTGGCGAACAAGGGCAATATCGAAGTCCTCACCACCAAGGTGGGTGTCACCGTTGGTAGACTTGACCTCAAAGACACCCTTCTGGATCTCCAGAACGGAGATATCGAAGGTACCACCACCAAGATCGTAGACGGCGACAACACGGTCAGCCTCCTTCTCGAGACCGTAGGCAAGGGCGGCAGCAGTGGGCTCGTTGACGACACGGAGAACGTTGAGACCAGCGATCTGACCGGCGTCCTTGGTAGCCTGACGCTGAGAGTCGTTGAAGTAGGCAGGAACAGTGACAACAGCGTTCTTAACGGGCTTGCTGAGGTAGTTCTCGGCAGTCTCCTTCATCTTGTTGAGGACGAAACCACCAATCTGGGAGGGAGAGTACTTCTGGCCACGAGCCTCAACCCAGGCATCGCCGTTGGTGTGCTGAACGATCTTGTAGGGAACCTCCTTAAGGTCACGCTGGACCTCGGCGTCGGTGAACTTGCGACCGATGAGACGCTTGGTGGCGAAGAGAGTGTTCTCGGGGTTGACAACAGCCTGACGCTTGGCGGCAATACCGACCAGGCGCTCACCATCCTGGGCGAAACCGACAACGGAAGGGGTGGTTCTGGCACCTTTAGACAGCTCAAGTCAGCTCTCCATCACTCTAGTCGCGATTTACGCAGGTCCGATGTCGGCGCCACAGCAAAACCGCCAGTCGGGAAAATTTTTCTTGACATACCTTCGGTGTTCTCGATGATCTTAGGGGTCTTGCCCTCCATGACGGCAACAGCGGAGTTGGTGGTACCTGTGTAGACTATATTAGACCTTGCATCATTCGCGTCATGATCGCAGGGGGTGAAACATACCCAAGTCAATACCGATGACCTGGCCCTTCACCTTCTCCTCACCTCCCTCAGTGGAGTTCCATCTGCGGATAGAAGCACCGGGGACTCTGTAAGCAGGGGCACGAGCGAAACGAGCGGTGCGCGGGAGCTGGTTGCGATGTTAGTAACAGGCCTTCGCCATTGACCATCACAGGATCAAAACCTACCGCGCGGGAGAGACGAGTGGGCAACATTGTGTAATGTGATTAGAAGAACGAAATAATACAACTATTAAAAAGGAAAATATAAGAGGACCCCGGTCGATTCAATCGAAGGGCCTGAGGATGTGAGAGGGAGGGTATATGATGGGGCAGGAGGAGGAGGTGAGTTGAAGGAGACAAGAATTTTCAGCTCTTTCTGGGGAGGAAGAAACTTGAAAAGGAAGGGCGACGACGGCAGGTAGGACTAGTAAAAATCGTCCCGGAGAGCTTCGGCCCGTCGTCGAACTTGGTAGAATCACGGCAACGCAGCTGGCCACCCAATGACAGCCGAGCTTCCCTTTTGACCGCTCAAGCTGAGTAGCCGAGCCCATGCGCCGGTCCTTAGAAGCTACCAGTGCCCTCTGGGTGCGCGATGCCTTTGCCACTGTGGCTTGGATTGATTTTTATCCATATCCCTCAGCTCCAGAGCGTGTCTATTGTCAATGATCGGGAGCATGGGCGCCCTGGTCAGGATCCCTGTAGAGAGAGCAAAAATGAGCTGTTGTTGACGGAGTGCTCCATGGCAACGCTTTTCGCCTGGCTGACTTGCCAGTCGTCTTTTCATTAGAGGCTATTGTTCGATCATTAGATGAAATACATTGTAGTCACACAGTACATGAGTAATCCTCTCTATCATCAAGAATCTGTTTGTCATTCCATCAGCTACCTGCTAAGAGCTAACTTTGCAGCGAAGTTACATATATATCTCGCTCAATGACCCGGTGAAACGGAACTAGGATCGACCATTTCCCATGCGCATTCCTGATTCTCATGTTTGCCACACTATTAAACAGATACTATGGTCTCAGATACCACCCAGAGACCATTTCGAGATGAGCGATGTTCTACTCCGTAGAATGCCGATTTACATTCCCACTCGAACGAAAAAGATACCTCGGCAATAATGTCTTGTTTTTCTTTCCCCCAGACCCAGTGCACATACATCAATCATCAGAGGTTTTCTTAAAAAGGTCCTAATCAGAGGGTCTACTAGACACTAATCGAAATTACTTGCCTGTCCCTAGAGATTTATCTAAAAAGGCCCATTACTCCTGCCTAGTGAACTGCATAACCAGGGACTAGTCTGTTATGGAGTGGAGTGACTCATCGGCAAGCACATCAATTTCTGCGGATACCTTGCCAGTCTCTCACCGCATCCGATGTCAGAAAGGGACTCCATGAGCTCGGGATCTGCGTAGTAATAACAGCCAACCCCCCGGACATAACCATGGATGCCAATGGCGTGACAAGACTGCTCCCAGTTAGTCTGCGAACCTAGTCGGGAAGCCTCACGAGACGTGATCTATCAGCCAGCCGGGATCGGGCGGTCGCGGTCAATGGGGACCGCGCAGGGAGATGGAACGGGGGATCGTCTGCATTGAAAACAAACGGTTGAAAAAGAAAAGGGCAATTGTATCATCATGAATGACTTGCCGTAATTTCCCACTCGAATGATAATCCGCAGGTGCAGCGCTGGAAGCGGTCGCAAATTGAATTGACTCGACCGCATTCGCCGCTGGAGGTTCCCCGGATTGGGTCCGGCAAGTCTTACGTCATCCGTTCGCACCCGCCATGACCCTCCGAAATCGTCCCCCCAACGCAAAGGCGGATCAGTGAGTGGTAAGGGAGACCGAAGGTGGGAGAGTCGAAGTATCGAGGTTTGGTGCGTCGCAGTGTTGCTGGGTTCCCTCTGCTTGCCTACTTTACTCGAACGAGCTCTAGTACCTGAGACTTCTCTTCGGCTAGACCCTGTTTCCAGCACCCTGCGACACTGGTCTCCTTTTCACCAGTCTTGCCCAATACCACTTTTCTTTTTCGTCGTCGCTCTCCATCGACTCGCTTCCTCTTTCCTCCCTCTGCGTTGTCCGTCGATTCCGCAACATCGGGGCTTCGCTATAGCTGTACTTCCGACCATGTCACCTTGATGTCGACGCCCCTTCATCATGACTACGGATTCGCTTGCGTCAGTCTCCTATTGTCCCTATCTTTCAGGTGATGATGCAACCCGCCGATTGCTAATGTCCTATCGGTTCCCAGGTATCATCCGACTGAGTCTCTTATCCTTCCGAACAAGCGCCGCTTCTTCCCTTTCAAAATTCCCAACTTGTCCGTACATCGAGCTCGCACCAAAGCAGCCGATCAATGCTAATTGTGACATAGCCACCAGCAACTTCGCAATTATATTAGCACCGCCGACCCGGACAGGATTTACGTTGTCGTGGAGCGAGTCATATACTCGATCCACGTTTCATCACAGAAGCGGGAGACTATCGCCGTCATCCCCTTTGAGCCAAAATGTCTTGCTGCGGGTTACGGCTGGATTGGAGTAGGGGGCGCAGAGAATGGTGAATGCGCCTTTGTCAGGCTATCGTCCGATCGGAGTGCGCGCGTCCGTGCCGATACCCCGGCCTTCCAGCCCTCAGACGTGGACAGTGCCCTGCCAATTGAACTTGAACCCCCCGCGAGAATTTCACCCCCTTGGCTGCCTGGCGATGAACCTGGGCCAGCTCGCCATGGTGGGAGAAGGCAGGCCCCAGAGGTGCAGTTGCATAAATTTGGGGGCAGCATTGTCAACTCAGTCACTTTCCACCGACTACCTGGAGATGGTAAAGAGTTAGCGGATGAAGATGTAGCGATTCTCAGGTATTAACACAGCCATCTTGTGACCTACTGAGATGCTGACCGGGTTTGCAGTAACAATGATAAGACCGTTACCGTCTATTCCCTGGGCCGATCGAAAGTTCTCCGAGTGATAGATCATCCGGCATGCATGAATTATGCGATCATGTCGCCCGACTCTACTCTACTTGCTGCGGTTGGAGATGAAACAAGCGCATATTTCTATAAGGTTGCCCGGAACCTTGATGAGGTGACTGTGACGGATAATGGTGACAAAGTTTGTGGGTGGAATTGGAGCCTTCTTCGCTGTATAGAGATGGATATAGGCACCCGCTTCGACGATGGATGCTGTTTCACTATCGCTTTTTCTCAATTTAGTCGATTATGTGCGATCGGATCGCAATCTGGAGTTATCACCGTCTTTGATGTGAGATCAATCCGTGACATTATCCACCAGCCTGACGGCAACAATGCGATAATTTGTCATTTCAACTCGTCAAGGCCTTGCTGCAATGGTGGCGCTGTGCGCTGTATGGCATTTGCGCCCGAGCCTTGGGACCTCCTGGTGTGGCTTGAAGACAAAGGACGGGCTGGAATCGCCGACGTCCGTCAGGCTTTTATTCGCAGGCAGATTCTTGAATTGGACATGAACGAGCCCGACATGCAGGAAGTCCGTACCGAGCCATTGTTGGATGACTTGATATTTGAACTCGATAGTCGGGTATCTCCAGACACGCGCCATGAACTCGACGTGGCACAACGAGCAATTCTTGACTCGCTTGAGGGGTCGCCCTATAACCAAGGCGCGGCAGGATCGGACAATTCACCACTGAGTGAGAGCCTGATACAGGACCTCACAGAAAGAGAGAGGCTGATAGTTGAATTTTTGAACACAGCACGCTGGACGTCGAGGATGGAAGATGGCCTTGCAGAACGGCGAGCTAGAGCTAATGCTCATCCACACCCTGCGGTTCGCCCACGGTTTCACGGTTCCACAGAGGAGGCCAGTCGAGCCTCCCGTTTTACTTCGCCTCCCCGCCACGGCGATGCAGGCCGTGACTTGTATCGCGAGGAGCCACAAACGGAAGCTGGTGACCGTAGACAACATGCGAGGCGCCAAGGCTCTATTCTACTGACTCCAGGCAATAATGAAGCGAGTAGTCGGACGCCAGAAACGGGGCTGGCGAACATTGATCCACAGCCTAGCATTACACTCAGCTGGACCGCATCGCCCTCGGAGATGTACCCCAATGCTTCGGAAGCCCTTCCACACGCCGCAGATTCAAGCTCAAGTGATCCTAGTAGTTCTGGCAATGAGCTTGGTTCTGCCACTCGGACCCAAGGAACGACGAATCGCCCCTCCGCCAATTTCGACTATTCTAATATCACTGCAGACTTGTTGCCTCGACCGAGAAACCACCAGCGATCTCGATCTGGCCACAGACGGCCCGAGAGGCAGGATAGTACGCCCGAGGCCCTCCACGATACACCGCGGCTCTCGAGCACCGAATTGAGAGCTAGTGTGGCTGTCGAGCGCATTCGACGGCAGCGACAGAATCTGACTGAAGTACACAATCAAATGCAAACCCGGCATAGTCAACGTGACCAGCGATATCGGCAGCAACCATGGGGGTTCGAACAGACTCGATCTCCTCGGTGGATTCGGAATGTGCTGAACGAACTCCCCGACCGTAGCTTGGGGGTTGGCCGGGATCAGGAGCCAGGTAGCACAGCTGGAATTGGCTGGGGTGCTGATGGAAGAACATTGTAGGTGCCATGTCTCCACCCAAAGGTAGCTTCAACTGATTGATTAGATACATCGCCACTGTCGACGGAATCTTCGAGTACCAGATCGATGTAACGGACAGAAAGACTTTCCCTGTCACCACATACCGTTAGCAAGTAATTACGGACGCTTCTCCGGTTATTGCTTGGGATAGTCGGAGGTATCCCATCACTCTCGATGAGTGACTAGGCCGTTCAATGTTCCCATGATTTTCATTATTCTTTTCGATCTTCTTGAATTTATATCCATTCTCTCGGGGTTATGACAAGGCGCAGGTTTTGCAGGATGACTGATCTTCAGCATACAAGATTGGACGATTGGAAATAGAGTATCATCTTCGGTGTTGAAGGGGGTGGGAGTGGCCATGACGATGGCCCCCTGGGGTCCTGACCCCCCTGTCCAGCACGGGTATTTTGCGCGTTTGTTTCGGGAGCATTCCAATTGTAACATTTGGGGTGAAATCGCTGTTATGCATTTGCTTTTGGCGTTCCGGCGACTGCTTAGGGTGAATCACTCATGTATAAGGGTCACCATCTTCTTACTACTCGTTAGGCACATGAACAGGAATTCCATGTTTGACTTTCCTGTGTCGATTGAAATACCTCCTAGACCTATCTTTCAGCCGGGAAAATCTCTGCGATGCGAACTCCCAGGACGCAAGTCAATGGAGGGGGGCTAATAGATGAGGGAGCCAATGGTCCGTAACAATAATTTCTTCCGCTCTTCGCATCCTCATGGCATTCCGTGGGCGGAAGGCGTGCAGTCTCCACACGACGTCAGAGCTGGTTGGTCTGGCAGAGAGCGTCCGGCCAACTTCCCGCCGCCAAACACCGCCAATGAATAACTGGTGCTCTCTTCCCACCTGCGAGCTTCTTGGGACCTGTGCACTGTCAAGTAACCTGTGAATGCTAGCTGTACCTAGCAAGCTTTTCATGGGTCCGGCTTGTTAATCTTCCCCTCCTGCTCTTTCACTTCCCTTCGCCTGCCGCCTCGGCTATCCTGCGGGGTCTTCTTTCTGGACCTCCGCTCAGACCTTTGATCTGGTGTTCAAGTAAATCGCGTCCACATTCAAAGCTTTCTTCGGAAATTGGCTTCAAATGACGGGGAGTCTTACCTCGGCGCTGGCCGAGTTGAGTCTAAACTCGCAGAGTCTTAGCGGACCGGCCTTTGACGCACGGCTTGCCGAAGAGGAAGCTGGTGTCTACAAGAACTGCAAACCTCGACAAAGAGCTCGGCAGGATGCTGCTGATCTCAAGGAGGAGCTGGAGCGAGACTTTCTTACTCCTTCCTCTCAATTCAGTCCCGAATGGCTGAACCGTCTGCAAAGGTTTGATTGTCCCTACTGATTTGCGCCCTCATGCCCCGAGCCTTAATCGACAAGTTCAAGCATTTCCTGCTTGCAGCTAGGACGTGCGTTCATAATTCTGGCCAGTGTACCAGTTCCTACTTATATATGGTTCCTTGCAGACTGTTGTTGTGTCTGACGCATTTGTTTCCTGATACCATACTAACACAATGTAGGAAATGGGATGTCTCAACGGACTACACCGACCTTTTTGAAGTCGCAGGTACTCAAACACGGACCATCGTTCGGTTTGATCGTGATGGCCTTGAAGGGCGTGTTACTGGTTACCATGAAGTAACCGTCCCCGCCACCAGTGCAAATGCCAAAAACTCGACGTCTCTACTCCGCCGGCCAGCTGGCCGTGCAGACTTTGTGAGGGGCGCGGCAGGGTTCTTCCCGTTTGCTCCAGGTGGGTTAGATGGTGTCGAAGCGATTGCTGAGATGGAGTCTGAGGCCCAAACGACGGAGCACTCTAGAACCAGTGGCAAGCAATCGGGTCTTGATCGCATCATCAACTTTGGTGCTGAAGGAGGCCTCTTGGAGATTGCCCCTGGGTTTTCTCGGGGCCTGAAGTTCGAGCAGGCCAAGTCTAAAGAGGCTGCAGAGGGGGATCAGGAAGTAGAACACGCTCTGCAGCAGGAAGAGAGCGATCTCCACGTCGAGCAAGATGAGACTGCCTCAGACGCCGGAGGCGTCAAGATCGAGGACGAAGCAGAGCTCAGCGACGAGGAAGACATTGATTCTTTGCTGCCTGTAGAGTTCCCAGCACTGGAGCCCCACGCGCCGCTACTCGCAGGCGTCCAGCAAAGGAAAACTGGTAGGGAATGGGGTCATGTCGTTGATGTCAACAAGGAGATTTCCAACTTCCGTGACCTGGTCCCTGACATGGCTCGCGAGTGGCCATTCGAGTTGGACACCTTCCAAAAAGAAGCTGTCTATCATCTCGAATGTGGTGACTCTGTGTTCGTCGCTGCCCATACGTCGGCTGGCAAAACCGTTGTCGCCGAGTATGCCATTTCTTTAGCCGCAAAGCATATGACGAAAGCCATTTACACATCACCCATCAAGGCCTTGAGTAACCAGAAGTTCAGGGACTTTAGAACCGAGTTTGATGATGTTGGTATCTTGACAGGCGATGTTCAGATCAACCCGGAAGCAAGCTGCCTCATCATGACCACTGAGATCTTACGAAGCATGCTTTACAGAGGAGCTGACCTGATCCGAGATGTGGAATTCGTGATTTTCGATGAAGTGCATTACGTCAATGACCTTGAAAGAGGCGTTGTTTGGGAAGAAGTTATTATCATGCTTCCCGAACATGTCACTTTGATCCTCCTGTCTGCCACCGTTCCCAACACCTATGAATTCGCCTCCTGGGTTGGTCGCACGAAGAAGAAGGACATCTACGTCATCTCCACTGCCAAGAGACCTGTTCCACTTGAACATTACCTCTGGGCCGGTAAGGGGAAGTACAAGGTCGTCGATTCGAACAAACGGTTCCTTGAGAACGGGTGGAAAGAGGCTGACGAGATTATTTCCGGCCGAGACAAAGTCAAAGCTCAGAAGGCGGCCGAGGCCCAAGCCCAATCGCAAGCGAGCAGAGGAGCTCCTCAGGGCCGAGGACGTGGACAACAAGCTGGTGGGCGAGGTGGTGCCCCTCGTGGCAACTCGCAACGGGGAGGAGCTCCTCGCGGCCGAGGGCAGCCCGCAAATAGAGGCACGGGAAACATTGCCCGTACAGGAAGAGGAGGCGGGCGGACCACGGCTGCGCAAGATAAAACCGTCTGGGTGCAACTGGTTCAGCATCTTCGCAAGGAGAATCTGCTGCCTGGTTGTATCTTCGTCTTTTCCAAGAAGAGATGTGAGCAGAATGCTGACTCCCTGTCCAACCAAGATTTCTCTACTGCCTCGGAGAAGAGTTTGATTCACATGTTCATCGAGAAATCCCTCACAAGACTCAAGCCAGAGGACCGAACCCTGCCGCAGATTCTTCGTCTTCGAGAATTGTTGAGTAGAGGTATCGCGGTCCATCATGGCGGTCTACTGCCGATCATGAAAGAGATCGTCGAGATTCTGTTTGCTAAATCACTGGTCAAAGTTCTCTTTGCCACGGAGACATTTGCTATGGGACTCAACCTGCCTACCCGCACGGTAGTCTTCTCCGGATTCCGCAAACATGATGGCAAAGGATTCCGAGACCTGCTACCTGGAGAGTATACCCAAATGGCTGGACGTGCCGGACGGAGAGGTCTTGACACTGTTGGCTACGTCATCATCGTCAATTCAGGCAGAGATGAAGCCCCCCCGGCTGGTGCTCTGAGAAGGATGATTCTTGGTGATCCGACCAAACTGCGGTCTCAATTCAGGCTTACATACAATATGATCCTGAACCTCCTGCGCGTGGAGGCGCTGAAGATTGAAGAAATGATCAAACGAAGCTTTAGTGAGAATGCTACCCAGGCTCTGCTCCCGGAGCATGAAAAGCAGGTGCAGCTTTCAGAGGCCAGCTTGGCTAAAATCAAACGAGAGCCTTGTGACATATGTGATATCGATCTCGCTGCCTGCCATGCCGCGGCTATCGAATATGAGAAGCTTACTAGTGAGCTCCACGTTGGCCTTCTTTCGTCCCCTGTCGGAAAGCGCCTCTTTGTACCGAAGCGATTGATCGTATACAGAAAGGTAAGCGGAAACCCCTTACTGATAGCCTAGCTTAGCTAACTGGTCCCCAGGAGGGCTTCCGGACTGCGGGTGTCATTGTCCGCGAGGGAGTTACAGGTGGCCAGGCGCCTAGCATACAAGTTCTTGAAATTGGAAGGATAGGAAACAGGCGCCATCCCAGCGATATCCTTCCCTTCCTCCCAAGATTCAAGCACCTCCTTCAATCTTTGCCAACACGTGCTGCCGATATGGCGCTAAAATCGTACAAGGTGCCCCTTCTAGACCTAGAATGCGTCACGAATACGTTGATCAAACTTGGCGGCCCGATATGGTATCTTAACATCAAGAAGGGTGAGTTATTAATTACCAAATATAGGTGGCTTTTGCTGACACCGCGGACAGAGGCGATCAAGTTTGCAGACAAGGAACTATCGAAATATTGTGCCTCATGGACAAGTTCAGTCTGGGATGAAATGGATTGGGCCCGCATCAAAGAGTTACAAGTCCGAGACATACTAGAGAAGCGACAGGCGCAGGCCTCTATTGCCCAATCTTGCAAATGCCTGCAGTGCCCCAGCTTCTTGAAACACGTAAGTGTCGATCAGCTGTGCCCCAAAACATGTCGGCGCTTATACTTACACCCGGCAGTTTGAAATGCAACACGATGAGTGGCAGGTCAAGGAGAACATTTCGCAATTGAAACAGCTAATGTCCGACCAAAACCTTGCCCTGCTGCCTGATTATGAGCAGCGTATCCAGGTGCTGAAAGATCTAGGCTTCGTGGATGAGCAGTCTCGCGTGCAGCTGAAAGGAAAGGTGGCATGTGAGGTGAGTTGCCGAAGTATCCTCCTGTTTCTTATTACGTGCTAAGCATTCGTACAGATCCACTCAGCCGACGAGCTTGTTCTGACCGAGCTGATCCTCGAGAACGTTCTGGCCGAATATGAGCCCGAGGAAATCGTTGCATTGCTGTCTGCATTTGTCTTCCAGGAGAAGACGGAGAACGTTCCCACCTTGACTCCTCGCCTGGAAAAGGGCAAGGAGGCCATTGTCAGGATATCCGACCGGGTGAACGACTACCAAATACAACACCAGGTGATCCAAACTAGTGAGGACAGCAACGATTTCGCTAGCCAGCCGCGGTTTGGTCTGGCCGAGGTTGTCTACGAATGGGCGAAGGGAATGTCATTCAACCGCATCACCGACCTGACGGATGTGATGGAAGGCACCATTGTACGGACGATTACTCGCTTGGACGAGACCTGTCGCGAAGTGAAAAATGCGGCCAAGCTGGTTGGTGATCCGACCTTGTATACGAAGATGCAGCAGGCACAGGAGCAGATCAAGAGAGATGTGATTTTTGCTGCGTCGCTGTACATGTGAAGGGGCCATGGAAGGCAGGGCAACTGGCCAGTGCTGGATGGGCGGTGGTTCTGGGGCGAGGGGAAGGGAAGATCCCACGTGGGGAATGTTTTTTTTTCCTTTTTTTGTTTCTTTCTGTGCCCGAGACGGATGAATGGAGCACGCATGTCAAATAACGGACCCTCCGACTTGATTCAATCAATAGACCCTCTTCTATACATTGTAGTAATTGGCCCTGGAAAAATTCCGCCCAGATTGCCCCCCAGGCCCGAGGCCTCAGGCTGCAGAGAAGCAAAATTCTGCTACCGCGCGTGGCGGCGAGGCCTCTGATTAGCTGCCATAGGCGCGGGGCGGGCACGCTTATTTGAAAAACCACGAGAGAAAACCAAACCCAACAAACCCAAAGGGCACTTTTGCTGTCTGCACACTACTATCAATCATCCCCCCCCCCGCTACTTTATCTCCCTCTCGCCCCCTCCTCCTCCCCCTACATCTCCCGGCTCACCACTGCGTAACGGGGTCTTTACTTTTCGAGCTTGATATTTTATCCCCGGGGGCCCCTTGCTGGTGCGAGATGGATGTTGCAGCTTTACGAGACCGTATACAGTCTACCCTCGATGTCAATGCGGACAATCGGCGGCAAGCTGAATTGGACCTGAAATATGTATGTGTGAAGATAGTCATTGAATTCAGTCGGAATGGCCCTGACTTATTCCCCTTTCTTCTAGGCCGAGACGCAACCCGGCTTTATAAATGCGCTGTTGGATATTTTGCAGGGGGAACAGAACAATGCCGTCCAACTGTCGGGTAGGTTTTTTTTACCGTCGGGCGATCTCCCACCGCCCCTCCGTCGTTCTACTCCACGACGAGCGCCTATGATCTAACGTACAGATGATCTTGTCTAGCCGGTGTTTACCTGAAGAACCGCATCAACCGTGGTTGGTCCCCTATCGAAGACAGCCCGTTGCGCACACCGATTCCCGAGGAGGAGAAACCGGGGTTCCGTGAGAGGTTGATTCCGGCTCTGGCATCCACACCACCAAACGTTCGGGCTCAACTCGTTCCTCTCCTCCAGAAAATCCTTCAGCATGACTTCCCCGAGCAGTGGCCGGGTTTCCTGGACATCACCCTTCAGTTGCTGGGCACCAACGATGCGAATTCCGTCTACGCTGGCCTGCAGTGCCTCCTGGCCATCTGCCGTGTATACCGTTTCAAGGCCGGAGAGAAGAGAGAGGAGTTCGACAAGATCGTTGAGCACTCGTTCCCTCAGCTCTTGAGCATCGGGTTGAAGCTCGTCGATGAGGAGAGCTTGGAGGCCGCGGAAATGCTCCGGATCGTGGTCAAGTCCTACAAGCATGCTATCTACGTGGGTGGACCAAATAGAACTGAGCGGTACATAATATGGGTAGGCTAACTGGGGATGGATAGTTCGAACTCTCGCCGCACCTCCAATCGGAGCGAGCTACTGTGGATTGGTGCACACTTTTCCTTCGCATTATTGCCAAGGATCCCCCCGCCAGCGCCATGCTGGAGTCCAAGGAAGAGAGGGAGCTGAACCACTGGTGGAAGTGCAAGAAGTGGTCTTATGCGAACCTGAACCGTCTCTTTATCAGGTAAGTAGCCTGGCTGGCATATTTGTAGGCGAGTGATTTGACTTGTTCGCAGATACGGAAACCCTACGACGATGAGCAAATCGAGCACTCCCGACTACACCCAGTACGGCAAGGCTTTCATCACGACGTTTGCCCCGGAGATTCTCAAGGGATACCTGCAGGAAATCGACAAGTGGGTGTCAAAGGGACAGTGGCTCAGCAACCCTGCGCTTGCTTATACCATGATTTTCTTGGAGGAGTGTGTCAAGCCGAAGGCCATGTGGGAACACCTGAAGCCTCACATGGACAACTTGGTCGCTCATTTCATCTTCCCCATCCTGTGCCAATCCGATGAAGACATCGAATTGTTCGAGACCGATCCGTCCGAGTACCTCCACCGCAAGCTGAACTACTACGAAGAAGTCTCGGCCCCCGACGTGGCTGCCACCAACTTCTTGGTGGCCCTCACCAAGAACCGCAAGAAGCAGACCTTCTCCATCCTCACGTTCGTCAACGGCATTGTCAGCAAGTACGAGTCTGCTCCTGATGATCAGAAGTTGCCTAGAGAGAAGGAAGGTGCTTTGCGCATGATCGGATCCCTGGCGTCCGTCATTCTTGGCAAGAAGAGCCCCATCGCGGACCAGGTGGAATATTTCTTCGTCCGTCATGTTTTCCCCGAATTCCGCAGCCCCCACGGGTTCCTCAGGGCTCGTGCCTGTGACACCCTGGAGAAATTCGAGCAACTTGACTTCCAGGATCCGAACAACCTCATGATCATCTACAGGAATATCCTTGAGTCTATGACTGACCCCGAGTTGCCTGTCAGAGTTGAAGCCGCCCTCGCTCTGCAGCCCCTCATTCGTCACGATATTATCAGGACTTCCATGCAGCAGAACATCCCGCAGATCATGCAGCAGCTACTCAAACTCGCCAACGAGGTCGACGTGGACGCTTTGGCCAATGTCATGGAGGATTTCGTCGAGGTCTTCTCCGCCGAACTCACCCCGTTCGCTGTGGCACTCAGCGAGCAGCTCCGTGACACCTACATGCGTATCGTCGGTGAGCTCTTGGAGCGGAATGCGGCCAAGGGTGATGAGGATGCGTACGGTGATTTCCTGGATGACAAGAGTATCACCGCTCTTGGTGTTTTGCAGACGATCGGAACTCTGATCCTGACTCTCGAGAGCACTCCTGATGTCCTCCTTCACCTCGAGACCATTCTCATGCCCGTCATCAGCATCACCCTGGAAAACAAACTGTATGATCTTTACAATGAGGTCTTTGAGATCATCGACAGCTGCACTTTCGCGTCCAAGTCCATTTCTCCCACTATGTGGCAGGCCTTCGAACTCATCCACAAGACATTCAAGGCTGGCGCTGAGCTGTACTTGGAAGACATGCTGCCCGCCCTCGACAACTACGTGGCCTACGGCTCGCAAATGATGGTTCAGAACCCCGCCTACCTGGCGGCTGTTGTGAGCATGGTTGAGGACATTTTCCGCGATGAGAAGGTTGGTGGTGTCGATCGGATCTGCGGCTGCAAGCTTGCGGAGACGCTGATGTTGAACCTCCGCGGCGGCATCGATCAATACATTCCCGTGTTCATTGAGCTGGCGATGCGCGTCATCGATGCTGGCGAGGCGCGGACGAAGTCTTACCGCATCCACCTGATGGAGATGGTCATCAACGCCATTTACTACAACCCGGTTCTCAGTCTCCAGGTTCTGGAAGCGAAGGGCTGGACGAACAAGTTCTTCAGCACGTGGTTCTCCAACATCGACAACTTCAGACGGGTCCATGATAAGAAGCTCTCCATTGCTGCCATCAGCTCTCTGCTGACGTTGAATGCTGGCGATGTCCCGGCTAGCGTGCAGCAAGGTTGGCCGAGATTGCTCCAAGGAGTGACCAGACTCTTCCAGACGCTGCCGGCTGCTATGAAGCGTACGTTCATTGATCCGAACTCATTCAATTCTGTACTGACCCCGTTACTAGATCGCGAGGACGCCACTAAGGAGTCTGACTTCACCTTCGATGAGGAGGACGATGAGGGCGACGAGGACAACGACTGGGATGGAGAGATTGAATGGACGGAACAGGACGAGGCTGAGGCTGCCCTGGAGGCCGATGTTCCTGACGACAGTGCTGCCTACCTCGACTTCCTGAACAAGGAGGTAAGTCAACCGATGTCAGGGTTCAAGTTATCTCTGTTAACCATGTCTCAGGCACAGAAGTTCGGATCGTTCACCGATGATGACGATGACGATTTGGATGAGGAAAGCTTGCTGGAGACTCCTCTGGACAAGGTTGAGCCATATGGCATGTTCAAGCACGTTTTCACGAGTACGTTGATCTTTCGCATATATCAGGCGCGCAGTTAATTAATTGACTCTCTCATAGACCTCAAGCAAGAACAGCCTCAGCTGTACGACAGCCTGGCGAAGATCCTAAGCCCCGAGGAACAGCAAGTGATTGAGGCCGTGTTCCACGAGGCCGATGCGAAGGCCGTGGCCGCGGCCAACGCCGAGGCTGCTGCTCAGGCCAATGGGAATTAGACGGCTACGATGAACCCCGAGGGCTGACGAGATGAGCCAGTCGGTCTTTCAGAGGCAACGAATATAAAAAAGAAAAGCAAAATGCCATCCCCGGTTGGATGTCTGTTTTGGCAGGCCTGAGCATCTTCATCATCTGTCGTGCCGACGGCCATGTTGTGGAGCGGTCTGCTGAATACGTTATAACGCCATCTATGCCTTTTCTTCTTCTCTTTCCTTTGTCGTCTAGATCTATTTCTTTTTTGTTCCGTCGAGGTATACTAACCCTCTGGTCATGTCCCCGGTTTTTCTCAAAAGTTCCTTTACCGCAGTCTTGAATCCAGTGATGCTGCAAGACTCGAAGAGATCGATTCCCCAATTAATCCTGTCAATTGACTTATGGTTATAATGTCGGACGTGCGGCCAGATCTATCATCGTTACCGTTGAGTATGACCCATGCTCTGGGGAGGCGCTTCTGTTTAGCGCCCGTGCCTTGAGCCTATAGAAATGTGTAAATACCTGATACTTGTGAATTATATGCTGAGCTCAGTACTGTATTTTGAGCAAACTCTATAGAATTGTAATCATTACAGCATGAAGCAAGCGACCGAAGAACATGTTCGACGAGTCTAAGCATGATACATATAAACCATACGGAGTACTACACAGTGAATGAGTTAAGTATTATCCTTACTCCACTATACCCTCCCTTACCCCACCTATCCTACGGTGTAAAACCAGTGACTGAAGTCCCCAACATATAATCACGTGCGCACAGATCCAGACCAATGTATGACATCATCGCATCTCAGCATCTTCACGAAACACACGAACCCAATGAATAGAAAGCAGAACAGATCATCTCGTCATCTCCATAATCAGTACTCCATACGGAGTAGATAGACCTGCATCTCTAGTACCCAGTAGTAAAAAAATCTAATCCATCTACGTAACCACTCCCCAAACCACATCCTCTCCACAGTACTGTGTATATCGCAGCATCGTATTCATCATCCACCACACGTCATCATGATGTCCCAGAACCAACCCCCCCCCCCCCCCCCTTCCCAACCAACACGACCGGTTCGATTTATATCATACCTCCACTTTTTATCATCGAGATTGATATTTAAGGCCTCTTCTTCCGTATTGTTTGGTACTTAGTACATCTACCTACATACCTCCCTCCCTACCTGGTTATCATCTACGAATCTCAAACAAAACAACAGTAAGTCACACACCCTCCCCTCCAAACAACCCAAAATATTCTAACCCCCTCTAACCCAATCCCCAGAACCACCACCACAACCAAACCACACAGAACAAGCAAAATGTCCGCCCCCCACGCAGGCCGCCAATCCCCCTCCCCCTCGCGCCAAACCGGCGCCCAGCAACAAGACCCTCCCTCCGAGGGCAAGGCGCAGCCGCAGTACGCTCCCCCCGAGCACTCGGCCCAGGACCATGAGTCCCAGACCGCCGGGTTGACGAGTAACCCGAAGCATCCGTTGGAGGATATTGAGAGTGCCAAGTTTACGAAGGGGGGGGTTGCCTGATTTTCTTCCTTTCGTTTCTCTGGTGTTGTATTTGTTTGATTTGGGGAAGGGTTGAAATTGGGAGGGAATGAATTGGATGGATGTATTTATGATGATGGAGTAATTAATTATGGGTTTTATTTTCTTTCGGGGTTATTGATTCTGTAGACATTCGGTTTAGGTATTAATCACGATGGGGAGAAGGTTTAGATGAAGTGTAGACATTGATAGTGGTCATACTTCAGTTGTCAGACTGGATAGATGTAGGGTTATAGCATATATCTCGTGTTGTGATGTATGCTGATCTATCTGTGGTGTTGGAGCATGGCAACTCAAGTCATCTTGATAAGTACTTGGTATACAAATTGTTCAATTATGTATCGCTTGTTCCAGACAGCTAACAGGTAGAAGGAATCACTGAATCATTACATGAACAGTAGAATCATTAGGCGTGTAAATAAAACCTAGTGGTAACTTTCCCAGTCTTATTAAGCCTGTTCCGCAGGAGCGGCAGTACCCGCCGGCTGGGATGCAGGCGCCGTGCTCGGAGCACCAGCAGCAGCAGGGGCCTCACCTCCCTCGGTGGTCTTGCCGCTCTTCAGATCCGCCAGTCGACGAGCCTCCGCATGGATGTCCCGCACCTGCTTATCCGTCTGGGAGTAGAAGTCCCGAAGCTTTCTGCCAGAGGGAGTGCCGAGGGCCTTCTCGAAGTAGTGGTTCAGACTACGCCAGCCAGTGGTCGCCTTGTCGCTGATCTTGTAGCTCTCGTCCAGTCCGCGAGCACGGTCGGTTGCATGGTACTTCTGGTCGAAGCTGCTGAGAGCGCTGGTGAAACGGGAGGAGAACCCGTGCTTCTGGTCCAGGGCAATAGCCTTCTGGATCGCGGTGTCGCTGAGAGTGTAGCCGTGGGCTAGGTACTCAGCCACGATGCGAGAACGGGGCTTATCCTCCTGCTCCAGGTCGTGGTTGTGCTCATCCTTGGCTTGTCCGGCGCTGACGGCTTGCTCGCCCGCGATATCGTCGAGGGTCTGGGCGGCCTTGACGTGGACGACGGAGGGACCCAGCTGGGTGTTGTCGAGGAGCAGAGCGGTCTTAGCGGCACTGAATCATGTTGTTAGCTAAGCTGCAAGATGGAGCCGTGGTGCCAGTGCAAAGTTAGGACCAGGGCGGGTAGGTGCGGGGTAGCTTACGCCTCCTTTTCGAAAGTCACCGTCGCCGATTTTTGGGCTTCGGCTTCGCCAGAAACGGGGGTGACGGAGATGTGGGTGATCTTGCCGCTGTAATAATGTCAGCTGCATAGCTCACGCAAGGGGCACAAATGCCGGCATCACATACCAGAAGCTAAAGAAGTCCTGGACCTCCTTGTCGGTGGTGGCGGGGGCAATGCCCTCGACGTGGACGGTGGAACGCTCAGACATGGTGAAAGGTAGATAGATTGATCGGGTATCGAGGGAATTGGAAATAGATTGAGCAATACTGAAATGGTAGAGTCTGGGAGAGGAAGAGGGGGGAAGCGAGGAGACCAAGTTAGTTATTTAATGTTTAGGGGGCCAAGCACGCCACAGATGACGTCGCGAGGGGCAGGCAGCCGTCGCACAGCCACAGTGGGGCGGCCGCGTCGCCAATTGAGGCAGACGGCCAGCATGTGAAACATTCCTACGGAGTAGTGCTCATAAACATAGTACTATCATCGCTTAGGCAGTAGCATTCTAGTTATTCGTCGGCTCCCCGGAGCGTCTAGACGAAGAAAAAGGAGACCGGAAAAGAAAACCGAGATGTGCGCCCGAACAACCCACTGTCTAATAGATCTGGCCCAAAACAAAGCAAGTGACAGCTGAAAGATCCCGCTTTCCGTAATTCATCCATGTAACCAAGTTCCATACACAATCAATTAGTCAAAGAAGATTCCAGAATTTTCAAGTTCGTTCTCTAGTCACCGCACTAGACGGCTCTTTCAGGTCTTTTGTAGGAGTGGATGCGGCCTCGACCTCTTCCTCATGAGTGAGAACCGACTCCTGATCCTGAAGTTTCGTGACAGTAGACTCGAGCTCTCTGATACGTCGACGCAGCATCTCGTTCTCGCGCTTGAGCGATTCGACTTCCCCACGCTGGTGTGCAACTTCATCATGGCGAGTAGAACTGCTGATGGGTGTCTTATGAGAGACCGAGCTGCGGTGTGGATAGCTGGCGGTGTGATGTAGCTGGTCAGTCGGCTGGTTCTGATGGATTGATCCTAGTGTCGGCAACGCTCCTTCCGACTGCCGAGGGGAAGTGAGAGATGATTCCCTGCTTCGTCCCGGTCGTGAGGGATCAGGACGTGCTGAAGGAATGTATGTATCTCGCGCGGGTGCGATGCCAGAAACACTTCCTGCTCTCGACCCTTGAACTGCTGGAATGTAGGAGGAGCTCAGACTGGACGATGAGCGGTGCCTTCGTGATGCCGTAGGGTGTGCAGTGTTGATAATGTATGGGGATGCATGGAGTGCATCTACGGAGTCGTTAAGCGTGGTCGATGTGGAAGATGCCGTCGATGCGACCGAGTTCGTTTGCTGACGAAGAAGGGAAAGCTCTCGCGATAGGCGGTTTACCTATGACAGAAACTGGTCAATATCGACGGAGAAATGAAAGATTCAATGTATTGTACCATAGCCTCCTGTTCTTGCTCGAGCATCGAATGGATATCAGAAGGAGTGAGCGGTTTGGGATGCCGCAATGGACCTAGACACAGTTAATTGAGGTACTTTGTAAACTTTCTTTGTCTATGACAGCGACATACCTGACGCAGACATAATATTTACCTGGTCGCTAGCTACTGGAATGGGATTTGTATGAGTGCTGGGCGTGGATGCAGCAATAGCTGGAGGCATGGCTTGTGAAGGGCGTCGAGATGATAAGGATGTGGTGGTGGGTTGCATCGCAGTGGCAGCCCGAGGTCGCGATCTGGGACAAGAAAGAGGGACGGGGTCTAGTTCGGACGCCATAATCATATATAGGCCGGGGGGGGGGGAACAATCGAGTGTGCTCAGTGGTGGGAGAGACGAGGAGTGGAACAGGACGGATCGGAAGCAGCAGCTAATTTGATAGGTATAGCCAGCGGAGTCAATCCAGTGAAGGCCGTCCGGCGGGCGGAGGATGTATGGAATATGGATGGATGGATGCTGGGGAATGGCCGGGGCAAGCAACACTAGTTCGAGCAACAACAGAACTTAGTAGTAGAGTCGGTGGCAGACCAGCACAGGCTGCAGGCCCGCCCCTTGATTGGATTGACTGGAATTTCAAAACATACCAACCACTACTCCGTAAGCCACCGTGGATTTGCGCGAGAATTCTTCAGCTGATGGAGCCGACACGCATGGAACCTATCATCCACCATCCACCATCCATCCTTTGCCAGTCCCTGTCCTTCATGATCCTCTGGATGGGCCTGGGACCTTACCCCGGGTCCAGAGCTTAAACTTATGAGGAACTAGAAGTCTTCCCCAGCCTTCTTGAGTGGGCTGACCAGGGGATATCCGGCTGAACGTCGAAGTTTATATTTGGGTCGGAGTTCCTGCCAATGGTAAAAGTATCTCAGTCACTGTCCAACGTCCACTGTTTCCCAGTTCTCCCATGGCACAGCCGGTTGTGCGTCGAATCCATCTGACCGCATAATTACACCAAGGCTGTCGGTCGAATTTCTCTTTACTCCACCATCGCGCTATGCTGCTCTAGTATTGCGTTCGGGAATCCCTCGGATTTCCTCAGATGCATGGCTCTCGATCTATACATAGAGCTAAGGCAGGAGGACCCCATCCTGAGGCCATAGTGAGGCCCACTTAAGGCACCGATTAAGTTGCTCTGTCAGATCCTCCAGAGGCAGTCTCACCAATGGATGATGTCGTATTTGCCAATTCTGTGAATTGCAGCATAAGAATAGCAGTGCGTGTCCTCGCCTTCCACTAGACCCAATCTGGGTTTTATGCGGCCTTGCAGATGTGGTTGTGGGCAGGCGAATTGCTGCATGCTTATCGTCTTACAAGGCGGTGTGGGGGGTCCCACCGGGTCGTATGGCGTGTTGCGACTGGAGATATGGAGCCAACGTCTGTAAATAGGACCGGGTCTGTATATCATTAGATATGGATATAATGTATACGCCCCAGCAAGGCGCAATTCTATCCGCACAAGTCCAAGCCCAATGGCCTCAATCAAGGGCATCTTCAAAGCCAAAGGTGGGACTCGCCCCGGCCAGTGCGTTGAAAAGCGGCACCGCGTCGGGCCGAGTCAGTCAACACAGAAAGGCGGAGGAAGCTCCAGCTCCGACTCCTCCGCAAAAGACTACAGAATAGCTCTCGACTAGCGCATACCACTGACACTCCGTCTGCTTACAGTCTGGCCCCATGGCCCAATCCACCGAAGCTACTCACGCGACTTCCGCCCACATTCCCGCGATTGTCAAACCACTGGCGCCTTACATCAAGAGCCGCCAAGAGACCCTCCGTATCCGACAAGCCTTGACCGTCTACCTACGTTCGCACATTGACTTCGCTGAGAACGATCCCGAACACCCCGGCTGTCACAGCCAGTCCCATCTCTCGCTTTCCGTGCCCCACGATACGGTTGTCGACGTGAAGCGCATTCCACCGGAGCTGACGGGGTTGCGGAAAGAATACCTGGAGGCGCTGCGAGCGAATGTGGTGGCGAGGAAGAACTTTCAGTCTGCGGTGGAGAAAGCAACTTCTATAAGGCATAAGGGGGGCAAGGCTAGAGCGGAAGAATTATCCGTGGGCTCATCTTTGGAATTACAGGACTATCTGAAACTCCTTCGCGACCGTCGTCAGCACGCAAAGCTTCAGGTTTTCCAACATTACTTGCAGGAGCTCAAACAGCGGGATACGTTCAAGTCAGGGGACTTGGAAGCCAATGGTGCCCGGTATCAGCAGCTTGTGCCGCCAGAGGCACTCGAGGATATCCAACATGGCTCCCAATCAGGAGAGAGCATTGAAGAGCTGATGCACAAGCTGGAAAGAGCCATCATCCGCGCCAAGGCCCAGCTGGAGAGAGAAAAGGGGCTGCTGGAAGATCTCAAGGCACGATGCGCGTTGGAAGGGCCCCGGGATGTATCACCCGCAACCAAGGTCTTGGCATTACAGCGAACGCGGAACGAGTTGGTGCATTGGGTGGAGGAAAAACTGGTGAGTGTTGGAAACAGCGAAAACAGTGGAGCCGCCCAGGACTTCCGTCCCAAAGACATCGAGGAGTCTGTGCGCCTCCTGGAGGAGAAGAAAGCACGGATCGCGCAACAGTATGCGGCGTATGCGGACGCTCGCAAACGCCTTCTAGATGCAGCCTCAAGAGCTTGCCAGCCGATCGCTCTTCCATCCACAACCCCCCCAACTCGATCTCCTAGCATAATCCAAGGTAAAAGCGCGACGGAGGAAACCCAATCGCTGGATGCATTGGAAGTTCTTTCTTTTACAAATGACGTCCTTCAGCCGCTGTCCAAGAGTCAGCGAGCACTAGCCTTACAGAAGTTCTACTTATCCGGTATACTTGCCAAGGAGAAAGCCACAACCCTTCGTGTCCTCAACCGGCTGCGTGATGAGAGTCATTTACTCCCCGAGTATCCGATCCTTGCCCGCCAACCGCGATTCAAGCACGCGACAGCCGCCCTAGCTTCGCGCCAGGCTACGAACTCCGAACCTGCTAAGCCAGACGACATTGTTAGTTTGGCTGAGGCTTGGGCATTTGCTTCGAGTGCAGCAGGAACAAGCGAGCAGGAATACGTGGAGCACAAGGTAGAAGAAGGAACCGAATCAGCGCAGGATGCAAAGCATGTGCTGGGAGCTGTCTACGATATGCTCAACCAGAACCTTGAGTATACTCTACAAGACCGTGATGATGAAACGGGCGAGAATGATATCTGGGCGTCAGAGGCGCGATTGACCCGGTCGCGAGCCAAGACGCAGCGGATGCAGCAGTCAGCCAAAGGCCCATGGGTTAGGCTGCATGGCCAAGTGGGTGTTGCAGAATGATATACCTGTACTATATAATATACGAGGATGCGGTTGGATTAAACAAATATAAACTACGATTAATATTGACACTACAGGATAAAGTTGTATTCAGAAGCCATGTGCCGTTACTCCGGCTCTTGTGATCACGGAGCATTAGACGAGCAGCCTAGAAAGTTTAGATAGGGAGGAGGTGGTTTCCGACCATGGAGACCCTCCGAAAGCCGGTGTTCGCCTGGCGAGATGCTATTCGCGCGGTAGCGAGCAGTGCAGGCTGGGCGGAGACTAGAAAGGCATTGATCTACTTGGCGAACCACAAAAATTTCCTTGAAGGATTGATAACTGCGAAGGACTAGGTAGTCAGTCTAGTTGAGCTCGGATGGTCTGTTCGTTGAACTGTTCATGAGTCAGACTGGCCTTAAGGGGGTGTCTAATAGCAATTGAATAATGATTATCCTATAGCAAACCCCGTCTATCCACTGTTACGGCAGTAAAGCTGGGACCGCGACCCCTGGGAGCTGAGGACTGGGACGACTATCAAGCATATTAGTGATCGGTATTGCTAACCGCGGGCTCCATTGCTGCCACTACTGCCGCTAGCGACCACTTAGACTTGCCCCCGAACCAGTTAGCCTGCAGCGCCCATCACCGGGGCTGCACCTACCCGTTGAATCGGATTGGTCCAGTCACCAGGCGGTGAGTGGCTGGGCCCCCTTCTGGGGGGAATTCTGGAGTCCCAGCGAACCTGAAATGCAAAAAAGGTAAAAATGAAAAAAAAAAAAAGGCTCCGCACACCGGAGCTCTTATCGGCCTCCAAGGTTGGGGCATTGGTTGCTTTTCGGAACTCCCATTCGACTCGGTCGGCAAGCCTTCTCCATTTTGGCTGGTTCTGGTCTCCAGGAAAAAAAGTGCCGCATTGACTCATCGCCGCTCCCGCACCTTTTCCTTTACTTCCTCGTTTCGTCCCCTCTTCATCTCCTTTAGCCATTCTTCCTTTCACTCTTACTCTGAAAAGTCCGTTTGGGCATTCATCTCCCTTTAAGTCCTCCCCTTTGGTCGTGGGCGTGTGGCATAAAGCGGAACTTCAGGAGCTTAATCCTTGGCCTTCAAAGGGTTACAGAAATCCCACAGAGCCGGGCCAAAAGCGGAGTCTCCAGATTCTCCTCTCCGGAACTCTGAAGTAGAGGGTACTCCTCCTCTCAATTGACTCATCCCTTTCCCTACCAACTTTTTCCCCTGTCCTTTCCTACCAGCGCAGTGCGCAATGGTTCTCGCTACTCGTTGTGGGCAGGCTACGTCCGCCCTCCTGCGTCAGCGTTGTCTGGCCGAGTCTCGTCGTTCGGCCCTCGCTTTGCGCCCATTTTCCTCCCAGACCACCGCTCACTCGACGGCTTCGAGTCTCAGATTGAAGACTCCTTCGCCATGGCGACCGCAGCAGCTGCGCTCTTTCTCTAGCGCCCTCCGCCGCCTGGCTTCGGAGTCCTCGACCGCTCCCTCCGCCGACAGCTACCTCGCCAGCGGAATTGTGAAGCCCGGTAGCAAGTTGGTTGATGTCAAGAAGGTTCTGGTCATCGGTAGTGGTGGTCTGAGCATTGGACAGGCCGGAGAGTTCGATTATTCCGGTAAGTTGAATGACTCATTGAATCCTCGAGTTATCGCACGATGACACTCTGCACCTCTTCTGATGGTTCGCGATCAATTCAGCGAGGCCTCACGGAGTGGAGACGGGACCAGTCATAACTTGAAACGAGGTATTCCAATCGAACAGCGTTGCTAATATCGATCTCTCCAATAGGTTCTCAGGCTTTGAAGGCCCTCAAGGAGGCCGGTGTGCAGTCCGTTCTGATCAACCCCAACATCGCGACCATCCAGACCGATCACAAGCTTGCAGATGAAGTGTACTACCTTCCGGTTACCCCCGAGTATGTCACTTATGTCATCGAGAGGGAGAGACCCGATGGTATCTTCCTTTCCTTCGGTGGTCAGACCGCCCTGAACCTGGGTGTGCAGATGAACCGCATGGGTATCTTCGAGCGCTACGGCGTACGCGTTCTTGGAACGAGCATCAAGACCCTGGAGACCAGTGAGGACCGTGATCTCTTCTCCAAGGCCCTCAACGAGATCAACATCCCCATCGCCGAGTCCATCGCGGTCAGCACCGTCGATGAGGCCCTGAAGGCTGCGGAGACTGTGGGATACCCCATCATTGTCCGTTCCGCATACGCCCTGGGTGGTCTGGGTTCCGGTTTCGCTGCCAACCCCGAGGAGCTGAAGAACCTGTCGTCTCGCTCTTTGACTCTTTCTCCCCAGATTCTGGTCGAGAAGTCTCTTCGCGGCTGGAAGGAAGTGGAATACGAGGTCGTCCGGGATGCTGACAACAACTGCATCACTGTTTGCAACATGGAGAACTTTGATCCTCTTGGTATTCACACTGGTGACAGTATTGTCGTTGCCCCCAGTCAGACCCTGTCTGACGAGGAGTACCACATGCTCCGTACTGCTGCCATCAAGATTGTCCGCCATCTGGGTGTCGTGGGTGAATGTAACGTTCAGTACGCTCTTCAGCCTGATGGACTTGACTACCGTGTCATTGAGGTCAACGCTCGTCTCTCTCGTTCCTCGGCTCTGGCGTCTAAGGCGACTGGCTACCCTCTCGCTTACACTGCTGCGAAGATCGGTCTGGGCCACACTCTTCCCGAGCTGCCTAACGCTGTTACCAAGACCACCACTGCCAACTTCGAGCCCAGTCTGGACTACATCGTCACCAAGATCCCCCGGTGGGATCTGAGCAAGTTCCAGCACGTCAAGCGGGACATCGGTAGTGCCATGAAGTCTGTTGGTGAAGTTATGGCCATCGGCCGTACTTTCGAGGAGTCTTTCCAGAAGGCTATCCGCCAGGTTGACCCTCAGTTCCTTGGTTTCCAGGGTGACAAGTTTGAGAACCTCGACGAGGTCCTGCAGAACCCCACCGACCGCCGCTGGTTGGCTGTTGGCCAGGCTATGCTCCACGAGAACTACTCGGTGGACAAGGTCCACGAGTTGACTAAGATCGACAAGTGGTTCCTGTACAAGCTCCAGAACATCGTGGACTGCAACAACGAGCTGAAGGAGATCGGCAGCCTCTTTGGCCTCCAGAAGGAGATTCTGCTGAAGGCCAAGAAGCTCGGTTTCTCCGATAAGCAGATTGCTCTCCTTGTTGGCTCCACTGAGGACGACGTCCGCGCCCGCCGCAAGTCGTTCGGCATCAGGCCCTGGGTCAAGAAGATTGACACCCTCGCTGCCGAGTTCCCCGCTGACACCAACTACCTCTATACCACCTACAACGCTACCTCCCACGATGTTAGCTTCGATGACCACGGTATCATCATTCTGGGAAGCGGTGTCTACCGTATTGGAAGCTCCGTCGAATTCGACTGGTGTGCCGTCAACGCTACCCTCTCCCTGAGGAACATGGGCAAGAAGACTGTCATGATCAACTACAACCCCGAGACCTACTCTACTGACTTCGATACTGCTGACAAGCTCTACTTCGAAGAACTCAGCTACGAGCGTGTCATGGATATCTATGAGCTCGAGAGCGCCAGCGGTGTTGTTGTGTCTGTCGGTGGCCAGCTTCCTCAGAACATTGCCCTCCGTCTGCAGGAGACCGGCGGTGCCCACGTGCTTGGAACGGACCCCAAGGACATTGACCGTGCCGAGGACAGACACAAGTTCTCTCAGATCCTGGACAGCATTGGTGTTGACCAGCCCGCCTGGAAGGAGCTTACCTCCGTGGCTGAGGCCGAGCGCTTCGCTGAGGACGTTGGATACCCCGTTCTGGTTCGTCCCAGTTACGTCCTGTCTGGCGCTGCCATGAACGTCATCTACAGCGTCGACGAGCTCAAGGAGAAGCTCCTCAACGCCAGTGCCGTCTCCCCCGACCACCCTGTCGTCATCACCAAGTTCATTGAGGGTGCCCAGGAGATCGACGTTGACGCTGTTGCCTCCAACGGTAAGCTGCTGTTGCACGCCGTCAGTGAGCACGTCGAGCCCGCTGGTGTGCACTCCGGTGATGCCACCCTTGTTCTCCCCCCTGCCAACCTGGAGAAGGCTGTCATGGGTCGCGTCAAGGAGATTGCTGAGAAGGTTGCTAAGGCCTGGAACATCACCGGTCCTTTCAACATGCAGATCATCAAGGCCGATGTTGAGGGCGCTCAGCCCGAGCTGAAGGTCATTGAGTGCAACCTCCGTGCTTCCCGTTCCTTCCCCTTTGCTAGCAAGGTTCTGGGCACCAACTTCATTGATGTTGCCACCAAGGCCCTGGTCGGCCGTGATGTTCCCGAGCCCGTGGATCTCATGAGCGTCAAGCGCGACTACCTTGCCACCAAGGTTCCCCAGTTCAGCTGGACCCGTCTTGCTGGTGCCGATCCTTTCCTCGGTGTCGAGATGGCCAGTACTGGTGAGATTGCCTGCTTCGGTAAGGACGTTGTTGAGGCCTACTGGGCTTCCCTGCAGTCCACCATGAACTTCCGTGTGCCCGAGGCTGGTGAGGGTATCCTGCTCGGCGGTGATATCAACAACCCTGCCCTGGCCCAGATTGTCGAGTACCTCCAGCCCCTCGAGTTCAAGTTCTTCGCTGCCAGCCCCGTTGTCAAGGAGCACCTTGAGTCCGTTGCCAAGGTCCCCGTGCAGGTGATTGAGTTCCCCAAGGAGGACAAGCGTGCCCTTCGTGAGGTCTTCCAGAAGTACAACATCCGTGGTACCTTCAACCTTGCCAAGACCCGCGGCAAGACCCTCCTTGATGAGGACTACGTTATGAGACGTAACGCTGTCGACTTCGGCGTGCCTCTCTTCATGGAGACTAAGGTATGACGACCGTCTTTCGATTCGATCCCTCAATTCAATGCTAACTGTTTCTTTCCAGACTGCTCTGCTCTTCGCCCAGGCCATGAGCCAGAAGATGCCCCGTGCTGAAGGCATTCCTTCCGAGGTCCGCACCTGGTCCGACTTCACCGGCGGCAAGCTCCTGTAAACGCGAGTTTACGCACGACAAGGACCAAAAGTTTGATTTCATAGATATAATTACGGTTGTGTATTCATTCATGTTTGCAGGCACAGAAAAGCCGCCGTGTTTGGCGTAGCGGATAAGGCTCCATGTTGATAGATATGTTTACTTAGCCCGGGGATTTGGGCTTTCTGTCGCGTCTTCCAAAAAGCGATATCTGTGGTTCTTTTTCTTTCTGAATGGTTGGCCTTGTGAATGATTCTCTCTGGTGCCTTTTCTTCGCAGTCTATAGGTTTGTAGGCAGGCTTTGTGCTTGAGCGAAAAGGACAATGTTCGATGATTCAGTTGTATGTAGTATAGCATGTTTAGTATATCCAATCTCAACTTCTTATGACAATTCTTGGCTTGTCAGGACGCATATAGATTGGATGCCCTTAAATTGGCATTGTATTTCTTCGACCATCCGGTATAAGTGATTCTTGTGCCCCTGTGCCAATATCACTTGGACATGTAGTTTGCCTTGACTGGAGATCTTCAGAAGCCCCAAGTAGAAACGTTTTTCCATCCCGGCCACCATCCTGAGCTTGGACGAAAAAGGAAGTGCTTGTATACCAACAGACACTATAGAACAATAATCGCATAAACGAACCACCCTGTCTTCAGCCGGTCGACAGACCTATTGAGTGAGTCTGCTTGATCAGGACAATCCATGTCTACCAAAACCACACCACGTCCCGTCCCGGGTCTAGGAAGAGGTCTCTTCGCCTTGACAGATATTGCCGTGGGCGAAAATGTGCTTGATATCCCAATCCCCTTTGTGGCAGTGCTAAACACCGATCGTCTCGAAGATACCTGTTCCGGATGCTTTGGTCAGAGGCAGTTGGAGGATGAAAAAATCACCCTCAAAGCCTGTACAGGATGTCAGGTCGTGAAATACTGTGATAAGGTTGCATCTATCTCCAAACGTCCATTTTCCCCCCACACCCGACAACACTAACTCTCCCCCAGACATGTCAAGGAAAAGATTGGAAGTTCGCCCATGCTCTCGAATGCTCGATCTTCCGGAACTTACAACCTCGTGTACTACCCATCAACGCACGAGCCATGCTCCGTATGGTCTTGCGCCATGGACGCGGCAAGTACTCCAGCGAAGAGCTGGACCAGTTTCTCCAGCTCGAAACCCACATCAAAGACGTCCGGGAAAAGAATGCCCCTCAATGGGAGCGCATTTCCCTCACCTCAAAGGCAGTCAAGGCCTACTCGGGCACCGACATGAGCGAGGAGGTCATCTCTGCCTTCGGAGCCAAGGTCAGCACCCACCCTCCTACCCTATCCTATGCTAACCCCTCTCCAGCTCGAAATCAACGCCTTCAACCTCACCAACGCCATCTACGACCGCATCGGCGCCTACTGCCACCCCTACGCCGCCCTCATCAACCACAGCTGCGCCTACAACTCCATCGCCAGCTTCGACGGCCCAACCCTGGTAATCAAAGCCCTCCGCCCCATCCCCAAAGACTCCCAAATCTTCATCTCCTACATCGACGCCACAAACCCCTACCCACGTCGCCAATCCGAACTCCAAGACCGATACTTCTTCACCTGCCGCTGCCCCAACTGCGAAAAAGAAGCCACCGCACCACCCCCTCTCAGCGTCGCCCAAGAAAAGGCCTACAACATCTTATCCTCCATCTCCTCCATCCCCCCAACTGAAGCAACCCACTCCCTCTGCTCCGCAATAACCCTCCTCAAAACCTCCGGAGAGCCGCTAACCACCCAACCATCCATCACCCTCCGTGACGAACTCATCTCCACCCTCCTCCTCAGAGGGAAGTTCAAATCCGCCTTCGCGCACGCAGCAGTCCGCTATCGCCACACTGACCCGGTCGTCTATCCCTCCGCAACTCATCCACTTCGACAGGTCCATGCATGGACGTTAGCGAAACTGGCGATTCATTTGTCAACCGGGATCGAACCACACGGCACTAATACAACTACTAGTGATGGGGAAGGAGAGGAGGAAATTGCGTTGGAGCAATTCGAGGTAGATTTTGGTTTAATTGTTTGGTCTGTGTTGAAAGGGTTGGTGAGTGTGGAAGAGACGGGGGCCACGGGGCCTGGGTTTAAGAGGATGGTGAGGAAGGCGTTTGGGGAGGTTCATGGGGAGTTTTTGGCGGGGGGGTTGGATCCTAGGGGCTTGGGGGAGAAGATTAAGGTCGAGTGGGGGAAGGTGGATAGGTTGGTGGGTGCGGTGGTGGGAAAATAAATAATTATATATATATATATATATATATATATATATATATATGGATTTACTATGGATTGGACTGGGTTGGGTTGAATTGTATAGCGTTCAAGGGGTCAAGTGAGTGGGAAGATGAATGTCTTGGATCAAATTACGTGACGTGAATGAAATGAAATCGTTAAATTAGACTTCCGTCCTAGCTATGCGACAGCGAAGTCTCTGCCCCCAGTCTAAGTAAACTGAGGGCTGGATCTTGATTCTAGGATCCGGTTGGTTCGTTCTCATGCCGACAAGACCTTTATATTGAGATGCAAACAGCTGACCCGCACTTGACATACAAGTAGATGAACCCAAAGAAATGCATATTGGTATCCATCCATTTTTTCGTAGATCCTCCCAGCACATCCGGACGCCCGATCCTCCACACGACACCCCATAAAGCTTTTCTTCTTTACTTGAGGGGAATGAAACGGGAAGAGTGGGTGGCACCGATACCGGGACGACCGTGCTTGACGGGCTTGCTGTGGGGTTGTTAGACGGATGTCTCCGCTTGCACTAGGTGTAGAGAGGGTGGGGGATACGTACTAGGAGATGGAGAATTCACCCAGGTAGTGGCCAACCATCTCGGGCTTGACTTCGATCTGGTTGAACTCCTTACCGGAGTAGATGCCGATGACGCTGCCGATCATCTCGGGGACAACGATCATGTCACGGAGGTGGGTCTTGACGAGGTCGGGCTTCTCGTTGGGCTTGGCCTCCTGCTTGGCCTTGCGGAGCTTCTTGATAAGACCCATGGGCTTGCGCTTCAGACCGCGGTTGAAGCGACGACGAGCGCGGGCGTGAACGACATCACGGAGCTGTTCGGAGGAGAGGTCGAGGAGCCTGTGTTGGAAACCAGGTCAGATTTTGCTGCTTTCTTTTTTTTTTTTTTTTTCTCGTCTATATCCGTCTGATACCACCCCTCCCTGAGCCATCGACTCCCACGACGATTTCCGCAAAAGATCCATATCCATCATGCTGATATCGGTCGTTCGGAGTCGAGGCCGGAAAGAGTGCACAGGAATGATCATGGTGAAACATACTGGTCGAGGTCAATACCGCGGTAGGTGAACTTGCGGAACTGTCTCTTCTTCTTCAACTCTGTTCGCGGATATACGTCAGCGCCTGTGTTCCTTCACTTCATGCTGCGTGGGTTCGTAGTCGTGTGCGGAGAAAGATTATATCAAAAAAGCGTCGACAGAAATCCGGTCCGGTGTATCCATCCAACATCCAAGTCGCATCATCGAAACATATCCATCTCATCGCATTCCCAACCGATATACCGTATTCCGCAACGCATATTTGTGTTTGTCTCCGGGGTCCAGGGCAGAAAGGGTGAAATCAGGTAAAAATTAAAACGTACCGGCAGCCTCCTCGGCGTTCTGCAGAAAACCATGTTAGTTCAATTGCCCCCCTTCCTTTATACCAGACTCAGATAGCGGAGAACTCACGTAGTGCTCGTCAGCCATTTTTGCGGGTGTTCCTCTCAAGGTCGCTTTCCGAACGGGACTCGAAAAGCGAAGGGACGATGGGTTGTCGTGTCGTGTCGCTGATGAACGTTCGTCGGGCGTCTCTTGTGCCTCTGCGCTGGGTTGGGAGGTGGGCTGGAGCCTCGTCTAAGCGACTAGTCTAGGGTTGTGACCCTACCACGCTAGGCCGCTTTGGGAAGGCCTCTGTAGGGCCGCTGGTCCAGGTGCCCTAAAGATTGGTATGGGGTATGCCTTTGGATATGGATTCTGCGGGCGCTCATTGGCTTACGATGTTGTTTTCAATGGTCTTGCAAGTGCTTATCAAGTATATGCCGTGCCTGCAAATCCATGGGGCATATAAATATGCAAGCGTGTGCTACAGGTAAAAAACTGGGGCATGCATCAAATTACGTTTACATAGTAGAACATCAACTCAATCGGGAGGTCAGAGAATCTGTATTGGCTAAAGCTTTTTCCAGCTCACGTATGCATAGATCGTAACTGCATCAGAAAAGCCTGGTGTATCCCGGCTTGACTAGACCAATGGGCAATTTTCCTCCCAAGACTGAAAATAACCGCCAGATTCCTGTTCCCCCACGAACTGTCACGTTTTTCTCGGTTCGGAGCGAGGCGCTTAGTCGAACAGACCGAAGCCCATGTCCTCATCGGACTCCTCCTTCTCCTCCTCCTTCTCCTCAGCGGGAGCGTCGGCAGCAGCGGCGGCACCACCGGCAGCGGGGGCGGCAGCGGCACCAGCACCGCCGGAGGGAACGGAAGCGAGCTTGGTGGAACCCTCAGCGATCAGCTGTGGTAAGAATTTTTGTCAGTATGAGGCTCGAATGTCGCATTTGCATGGTTCAGGTGTAACTGACCTCCTGGAGGTCCTTGCCCTCGAGCTCAGCGATGAGCTTCTGGAGGCGCTCCTCATCGGCATCGATGCCGACGGCGGAGAGGACGCCCTTGATGTCCTCAGTGGAGGGGCTGGCGGTGCCAGCAAGGGACAGGAGGAGGTAGGCAGCGAGGTACTTCATTGTGAATCTGCAATGAAACGGGTCAGGAGGATTGCGACGAGGGAAGATGCGAACGGAGAGTGCGAGTGGTAACGTACAGTTTTGGTGATGAACACGAGAATCAATCGATTTAACCGCAAAGTTGGGCGGAGACTGAAACGTCGAGTTCGCTGGGGGTTTAGCGATGTGATGGACGGAAAAAGAGAAGAGTAGAATCGGAGCTCGAAAATCGAGAAAAGTGCGATGCGGCTGGTGGATGTGGCTGGTGCGGATCGTGCTAGTTCCGGCTAAGCGAGATGCCGTGGCGCATGCGGCAAACTCCATGCCTTGGGCCCCGGTCACGTGGGGTCGCTGGTTCTAGAAGACAGGATGGCGACTTCCTGCACCGTTTTCGCCCGGCGGCCTTATCTGGACGACCTCGTTGTGTCCAGCTGTCGCTTCTCCAGCATCGGTTGCATGCCCTTTTCACGTCGTGCCTCATGTCTGGCTCCAGGACGTGAATCCGGCTTATCTCCTAGTCTGGAATCTCGATTTTTAGTGGTTCCGCAACGAAGTCATGAAGTTACCCCGTCAGACGAACCACCGACGGTGAACCTATTCTTCTTTGTGACTCCACAGATTCGATAGCTTTTCGCGCTTTCTTGGTTATCAGGCGACAAAATGAGTGTAAGAACCCCGGGTCTCGCGCAGTTTGATGGCCCTGCTGACCAGACGACAGTTTCTTGATTCTGTTCTTTCGTCCATCGAGACGGGCAAACCGTCTCCAATTCCACCCACCTCCACCTCTCCGTCGCCTCCTGTATCCTCCGCGAATGCTAAGGCAGAGGTTCGCAAGCCGACTGCCGTTCCTCGAGATCGCGCTCCCGAGCGCAAACCTCTTGTTGCTGGAATTAAACGGAAGGCTGAGGAGCAGTTGCCCCGTCCCGCAAAACCTGTTCCCCCGGTACCCGCCAGGACAACTGTCACGACTACGACGAGGCCTGCCACATCCACGGCCCCTAGGCCTCGTCCTGCTGCTCCTTCTACCACGGCGACGGCCGCAATCAAGAGCCGCTCGTCCACTCCGCAGAAGGCACCCCCAGTGTCATCGAAGCCCCCTCCTAAAGGCTCTTTCGCGGATCTCATGGCGAAGGCTAAGCAGCTACAACAAAAGGCCCCGACTCAAGTGGGCATGTTCAAACACCAGGCTGCACCGAAAGAAAAGCTCAGCAAGGTGGAACGCAAGAAGAAGGCGGCGGAGGCAACATCTAAGGAGAAAGATGCGCGGTCGGCGAAGAAGCCTGGCGTTGCTCCTGGTGCAGCTGCAGGCACTAAACCTGGCGACGGCAAGGTCGTTAAGAAGCGAGAACCCGAGCCACTATCTTACAAAGGCACTGCACGACCGACTCCGACTGCTGCAAGCCAAAATGAATACCGAGGAACTTCCGGCCTGCCTCCGCGAAAGACCTCTGCCGATCGAAAGGCACAGTCACGAGCCAGTAAACGGTCTCGAATGGACGAGTACCTGGGGACCGATGAAGAAGACGAAGGAGAGTATGCGGATGACTACGATGACTACTACTCGGAATCGTCCGATATGGAGGCGGGCCTGGACGCCATGGAGGAAGAAGAAGCTGCCGCACTGGCGGCGGCCAGACGGGAGGATGAGGAGGAATGGCGCGCGGAGCTGGCAGCCAAGCAGCAGAAGCTGGACCGCCGCAAGAAGCTGACCGCTTTGGCGGCACGCCGATAAGGAGCCCCGATGAGCTCCCACAATCTATAATCAACAACTATATCCCGCTAGTAAATTCACCCGGACTTCAGCATTTTCGTGGAATCCTTTTGTTTTTGGAACCGGAGCATCAGCGAGGAATACCCCGAGGGTGCGTTACATACGACGTTACTAGTCTTCTTTGTTTTCATTTGTCCTTTCTGTACCATTTGGATGAGCATCAGCGAGCGTCAAGGTGTCGATAGATGGAGGGTCAGTCTCTTTCTTCATTTCACTTCACATATTATCAAGTTACATACAATAACGGGCGTCACCGTCACTGTCACTGTCACTGTCCTTGTCGTAGATTTGAATGAGATTGGAGAGCTTGAATAGACTATATCTGCCTGTCAGCGTCATTGCTGGTAATCCTTCGACGACCGGTTCTTATCGACCCCATTTGCCCCACCCGTAGGCGGTGACATCACTGGTCCCTCTGCGACTTGCTTCTTGACTCGGGCTTCCTCTCCATTGCTTTGCAAATAATCAATCCCCTCGTCTTCCCAGGACATATTATCTCTCCTGCTACACGTACAGCTTCGAGCAACACGATCGCTAATTCCCTTCTCATCATGGAGTCGGTGCACCATGTGTCGGCCTCTTCCAAGGTCCTACTAAAGAAGGTGCGCAATTTGGTACCTCCGATGCTCGAGAAATTCCACAAAGGTAGGCCTTTGACAAGACTGGGCGAAGCCTACATTAGGAACTTATTCCTGACACATCGAAGGTCAACAGGGACGTGTTGCCGTTATTGGAGGATCCTTAGAGTATGCTCCCACTTTCAGTCCATATAGCGCCGATTGCGCTGATAGTGTTCAAGTTACACAGGAGCTCCCTACTTTTCTTCAATGGCATCGGCTCGACTAGGTAAGCTATCTAGTTGCTGTTAGTATGAGTATCTGTAAGCTGACATGGCATTGCAGGATGTGACATGGTACGCTATTCACGGGGAACCACGACCGTGGTGGGATACTTTCTGACAGGTCACAGAGCCATGTAATCTGCGACAAGTCGGCTGCCGTTGTAAGTTCCAGTTATCAAGGTGTCTGAACCGGGTTGCCATTGACGTGGATAGGTCATCAAAACTTATTCCCCGAATCTAATGGTCCACCCGATACTGCCAAGCAGCGACACCGTCAAAAACCCCGAGTCCATTGACGCTCCGTCACTCGCTAGTCCCATTATCGCTATGATTCCTCGCCTCCACTGTCTCGTGATTGGACCGGGTCTAGGTCGCGACGGAGTCACGCTCAAGGTGGTAGCGGAGGTCATGAAGGAAGCGCGGTCCCGGTCGATACCGTTTGTTTTGGACGCAGACGGTCTGATTCTCGTCACCGAGGACCCGGATCTGGTGAAGGGGTATAAGGATTGTATTCTAACTCCTAATGTGAACGAGTTCAGTCGTCTCGCGAAAGCCATGGGAATCGACGTTCCCAGCCAAGCCCAGATTGGCTCCAAGTCCGATGGCGGTGGCAAGACAAGTGAGGAGACCAAGGCCTGTGAACAGCTCTCCCAGGCGCTTGGTGGCGTTACTATCATTCAGAAGGGTCCTCATGACATCATCTCCAACGGTGTCACCAGTATTGTCTCGGACATCCAGGGTGGGCTGAAGCGGAGCGGAGGACAAGGAGATACGCTCACCGGGTCGTTGGGCACGCTCTTGGCCTGGAGGGCGGCCTACCATAACGGGCTGTGGGATTCGGGGGAGAAAGACAACCAGAAAGAGGCAGAAACTAAAGAAGAGGTTCAGGCGGAGCTAGAGTCGGAGAACCAGCGGATGTCCCCGGTCACAACTTTGCTTCTGGCGGCGTTCGCGGGCAGTAGCATCACGAGGGAGTGCTCCCGGCGAGCGTTTCTGGCCAAGGGGCGGAGCATGCAGGCTAGTGATCTCACCGATGAAGTTCATGAGAGTTTCCTGCGCCTGATTGGGGAGCCGGAGGCGTCGAAAATGCGGCTGTAGGGGTGGTTTACGAGGTGGTCGGGAGTTGACAGGATATGACATAATGAAGGTTATTTATAGGCACACTTAAAGTGTATCTGGTGGCGGTGCCAATTGGCACATTCATCAAAGGTTATTTCTTTGTCTGCCTTAGCGCATGCCACTACATTCTACTAAGTACCTTCCGCCATTGCACTGCGTTTGAGAATTTCTTCTTCTTCCCTTACTACCATGGCTGCAAGTTTCCTGCAGAGCCGGTCAGCAAGCCTGGAACTGGCTCGGGGCATTGCTTTTGTAATAGTATTGGCCGTCCAGATGCAAAATCATGATGTCCTTCAGTTGCAACTTAGATCGTCCAATGAGGAAATACATTGCATGCAACCCGCAGACTCTGGCATACCATGAACACAGAATGCTGTCATATCTGGTGTGACCTGACAGCTTGAAAGCCCCAGGAATCCAGACCATCTCCTTCGGGTCTTCAACTTCAATGGTTCAACGCCGCTTTCAATAGCTTATTCCAGCTAAGACATATTTCCACCGAGCCAGAGAGCCTAATCTCGGCCTGAATCTAAGCTCCAGCAAGCTATCCAGCCAACCCCATTCCAGGCCAAATCATGATCCACCGGTCAGGTAGGACTATCCACGTCAAAAACGGACCACTCCTCATGTATGCATAACTCTCTCATCCTAAGTCTATCTTGATTGGCACCCATACTTTCTAATCAGCGCTTTTAACTTCCACCAGAGCCCCAGCCCCGATTGACCCAGTGAAGAAGAATGCTCGCCTCCCGTTCGAGCCGTGTCCCAGAGCTCGTATTCGGTTTTTCCACTCGAACAGACACTCATAACATCAAGATAAACTTCCCTGGAAAACGAAAGCCTCGTCAGGTGCCTTATTGCGGAGATACATGTTTCAGAGGGAATTGTCATTCCCTGGGTGGACCCTCGTGACGTCTATCCTAACACCCAGCCACCAACATCAAGAATGGTCCATCGTATACGAACTGAACGCTCTGAACCAATCCGTCTTCTGGCCCATCATGGCCTGATCCCTTCACAGCCTCATCCCAGCTGGATACAAAGGTATATAACCACCCTTCCCTGCCTTGTCACTACCCTCCGAACACCATCCTCATCATCATTACTCTCCACAACCACAACCAAACTCCTCCAGTCCAACTTAACACAACCAACCAACCCACAAAAATGCACCTCACCACCACAACCACCACCCTCTTCCCCCTCCTCCTCCTCCTCTCCACCACCACAACCGCAACCCCCACCCCCTCCAACCCCACCCCCTCAACCTCCACCCCCTCAACCTCCACCTGCGGCACCTGCAACCCCCTCTCCGGCGAAAACCACTGCGACATCACCACCTCCTGCATCAACACCGGCACCCGCTTCCACTGCGCCTGTCGCGCCGGCTACAAAGCCTCCCCCAATAACTGGGACAACACGAAACAGTTCCGCCTGAATGTCCCCGGGTATCAGTTTTTGGTCTTCACGCCCGAATATACCCAGTGCGATACGCTTTGTGATAATCCGTATGGGGCGAGCGCGCAGCTTTGTTCCGAGGTGAGGCTTTGGGAGGGGTGTGCTGTTTAGGGGTTTTCTTTGGGGAGGGTGTTGGGGGGTAGGGAAAGGGGAAGGGGGATAGGGATAGGGATAGATGGGAGGTGGAGAGGGACGGACGGGATGTGTGTGCGTGTGTTGGGGGTATTATATGGAGTATCTGTACTGTACTGATTACTGTGGTGGTGGATATGGAAGATGTACACTCCTTACACAGTTAATATCATTCAGAACGTTAATTGATGGTTCATATTGTTCCAAACCCGTCAATGACACCGAACACCGACCCATCCTCGAGAATTTAACATGTCTCATGTACGTCTCTCACGTATGAAGAATAGCCAAAGTGGCAAAATAACAGTAGGAAATACGAAACGAGCCCCGTGTGCAATGTGCTAGATTAAGTAGTAGCCTCTTACATGTCCATATTATCAATGAAAACCAGACGGGTGTCGTTGGCCACCAGTTGCCAGACCTGGGGAGAGAATTGTTAGCATATGTCGCTACATGGAAAACAGGCAGACTCACGTTGTTGTTCTGGTAGTCGTCAATCGCCTTCGTGAGCTGATCGTCCGTGAAACCCTTGGCAAGCACTCGCTCCCGGATTCTCCGCATGCTCAGCTCGCCCTCGTCTCCGTCACCCACAGCCGCAGCGCCACTCTCCAACATGCTGCGGATCAGGTAGTAGATCTTGCTGGTCGGGCTCTGGTCCATACCCGACTGGCCATCCGTGGACAGGGATGCCTTGCTGACCTCGACCAGGCGCAGCGCTTCGTCCACATCCTCCGTGACGACCTCCTCGCTGAACCGGAGACGGGCCAAGGCCTGTGACAGACGGACGACACCAAGCAGCGTACGGGGCGTTACGTGGGAGAACTGCTTCTTCTCCGCCTCGTCCTTCTTCTGCTGCTTTCGCATTCTCACGTAGGCTCCCACCATGTAGTCCGAGACCGAGGAGGGAACAACGGGACGGTAGGTACGCGCCTTAGCAATGTACTGACGGACTTCCTGAGGCGTGAACATAACACCAGCATCCTCGGTTTCAGGGTGTTTGTTGTGCATGTGGACGTAGGTGACGTGGCTTGCAAGTTCCTCGTCTGCTTCGCGCGAGGGGGTATCGAGAATGAGGAACATGACATCGAAACGCGAAAGCAGGGCTGCCGGGAGGTTGATGTTTTCAACAGGAGATACGCGGGGGTTGTACCGGCCGTACAGCGGGTTGGCTGCGGCCAAGATAGATGTGCGAGCATTGAGGGTCGTTGTAATGCCCGCCTTCGAAATGGAGATGGTCTGTTGTTCCATCACTTCGTGGATCGCCGTACGATCCGTGTCGTCCATCTTGTCGAATTCATCGATACAGCAAATACCGTTGTCAGCCAGAACCAAGGCACCTCCCTCTAGCACCATTTCATCCGTTACCGGGTCCCGCATCACAGCAGCCGTAAGACCAACACCACTGCTTCCTCGACCAGTCGTGTACACACCGCGTGGAGCGACCTTGGCAATATATTTCAGCAGCTGGGACTTGGCAACACCAGGGTCACCCATAAGGCAGATGTTGATGTCACCGCGAATGTGCATGCCGTCGCCCATCTCCTTCGTGACACCACCAATGAGAAGCAGAAGCAACGCCTTTTTCACATCAAGATGGCCGTAAATTTCCGGAGCGATCGATCGCGACAGGTACTCGTACATATTTCCAGACTTCTGGTACTGGTCGATCTTGCGGAGGGTTCGGCTGTCCATGTTCGTGTCGTTGTACGACTTCTTGTGCTGTGTAATATGCTGGGCTTCCATGTATGTATCAGTCAACAAGCCCGCACGGATGGCTCTGAACCCTGTGTAAGGGGTAGGGAGGAAGATGCCTGCAATGTCAACAACATCACCGGGGTTGAGTTCGCGGGTGAGGCTGCCATGGCAGTGGATGGTCATGGTTCGTGGGATGTGTCCAACAGGCACCTGGTCCGCCATTTCTTGGATTTTGACTTCCTGGAAAGGAACAAATTTCGAAGCGCGAGTGGAGAGGAACAGCTGCCCCTTAGAGTTATTCGTCTTGCATTCTGCGGACACACATTCTGACATCGGAAGGAATTGTTTCGTAGTGACCGGCTGGAACACTTCGCATCCACAGCGGTCACAAGTGTAAGCGTTGATTTCGACAGCTGGTTTCACATCCGAGACACGTGTGGTGATTCCCCGAACAGTGATCAAGCCACCGATGTGCTCCGCACGTACATTGCGCACTGCAAGGGCCTTGGACTGGCGGTCGCTGCTTGATCCGGAGGGAGTGAGGGGCTTGAAGTTTATCGTGTACCGGCGGGTCAGCTCTGGGGGGAAGATCGACTGGGCAGCATCTGCATCAGCATTGGCTTCCGCAGCCATGTTCATGGCCTCATTCCGCTTTTCACGCTGCGACATGATCACATCAAGCACGTCATCTTTGAACCTGCGCCCGATTAGCCTCGACTTATTGATTCGCTGCACTTCCTGCATACGTAATATCCTTGCTTTCCTTCGGCATCAGATCATCAGCCGCTCGAGAGAAGAGATCGATGTAATGGTATGTGTTCTTTTGCACGGATTCAACCAGCCGCAGGTCTTCGTCATCATCCGAGAGGCCTTTCTCATACTGCAATCGGTTAGGCGTCATTCGATCAAACGGTCGGGAGGAAGCGCTTACTGTGGCGAGATCATCCAGCTCGATCAAGATATTTGTCCGCTCGCGGTCAGCGACCTCCTGCAGTAGTTGCATGTATTTGAGCTTCGGTTCCCGACGTCTGCGGCCGGCTCGCTGTGCGCCGCCCTCCTGGTCGACATCGTCCATAAAGTCATACTCGTCGCTAGTGCCATCTTCGTCGATGTGAAGGTCTTCGATAGCTTCTGTCGCAGCCGCTTCCGAGGCCGACTCAAAACTCTTAAAGTGCTTCAGAAAATCCTTGAAGGCATCCAACTGCGCTTCGTAGTTGACGTTGAGGGTGTAGGAGTTGAGAGCCATGATGCGACAAGGCAACGAGCCAGTTCAATTGACCGACGCTGGCAATGGAGGCGGGTTGTGATCGTGCTAAAATCGCCTGGGGCCGAGAAGGTAAAAAGAAAGGCGGCGGTTAGGCCAAAGCGTCCCTTGGCGGAGTTCTCAGTTGGCGGTCGCCGTCCAGGAAACTTGCACTTTTCGGTGCCGCAGCAACCCGTCACGTCGCGACGCGTCCATTTCGCGTCGCTCATTCCGCATCGTGTGCCAGTCCAGATCGGGGCTAGCGCTATAGACACGTGTATCGGAGAGGAACAACTCTCGGCCCGACCATCGGCGGCGGGCCACCTCGGCCAACGGCGAGTGGTTGGTCTGCGGAGTCAATGCGACAGAGTCCGGGGAGATGCTGAAGTCTGGTCTTCTTTCCTTCTCCCCAAGAAACCCCGGCTCTATCCCTCTCCTGCTCGCTGACATACGAGCGTGCTAATTTGCGCCTGAGAATGGCCCCCAGAAAGCCCTCCACCACAGCGGAAGTTTCCCTGGTGCCTCTGAAGAACTGCCTAGTAAACCTGCCACCATCGCTGGTCGCACTGCTGGTCAATGCCAATACTGTAAGCCAGGCTTCCGTCGGGACAGGCGCATGAACTCCCTGTCCTAGCTGACCTTGAATCAGGCCGCACAAAATGTAATTGTCGAATTACAGTACCGCCCAACCACTGGGAAGACCAATGGCAGCCCCGCGCAGCGGTCGTGCTATCTAGGATGGACGGGAATGCCGAGCAAGCGGAAGCTTGCTCCGGTTGTTGGAAGAGACGGTATCAGCAGTGCCTCTGCTGCCAGAGAGCAGGACATCTCCACCGTTGAGCTGGACACAACGTTCGGAAGGGTCTTGGGCCTTGCTGATGGACAAAGGGTAAGCGTACCACTTGATCCGCGGGGCTCCCGCTGATGCTAATGCGCCTAGGTCGGGATATACATTCATCTTGATCCACCCGTTGCTCACACCATCAATATCGAACCGCTGACGCCGGAAGACTGGGAGAGTATGTTTTAGGATCGTCACCATCTATAGTGTGCAAATTTGGCTAATTTCCTGCAGTCATTGAGCTCCATGCTACGTTCCTAGAGCTCAACCTTCTGTCTCAGATTCGGGCTCTACCCAATCCTACGTACACCGCAACTCAACCCGAGCATATGCATCCTCTTGCATTGCATCTATCTCCAACGTCGACCGCGAACATTGTCATTACGTCTTTGACTCCCGCCCCGCCCAATACCTCACCTTTCGCCAAGATTGCGCCCGACGCAGAAGTTATCGTCGCTCCAAAGACCCGTCCGAAGGCTACAAGAGGATCCCGAGGGGATAGCCGGAGCGTTGCTGGAAGCAGCAAGAGGAGTGTTGGGGGACGGAGCAGCGGAAGCACGGTACGGCCAAAGAGCAGTCGGTCCGACTCGACAAGCAGGGGCTCTCTCTTCTTCCGAGGAATCGACCGTCAACTGTCCGATCAATACTTCGACGAAGAGGCAGAAGAAGACAATAACGAGGGGTTCCGCGTTTGGGTTGATCCGGACATGCTTGCCACAAACGAGCTTCGGGGCGCCGGTTGGGCTTGCGTCTCGGTCGTCCAGCCAGCTGGTCTGAAAGCTCCGCCCGATCCGCAGCAACAGGTGGAGCAAACGGAACAAAAAGGCAGCGATGCTGGAACACCGGCAACTAAGCTAGTCGCGAGGTTAATTCCGTGGACTGATGCCCCGGATACCCAACACATTGCTGTCTCGACTCTGCTGTCTGGGGCCCTAGGTGCTGAGGGTCTGGTAGGTGGTATTGTTCGGGTCGAAGCGGCTCCTCCACCGTTGCAGCGGTCTGCAGTGAAAACGCTGAAGATGTTTCCTTTCATGGGTGATGCGTCTAAGAAGAAGGACGGATTGAAATTCGGGTCTGACACCGCCGCCGCGAGGGATGCATTGGCAGAACGTATCAAAATCCTGTACGGTGGTTCTGGTCTGGATAAGGGGCTACTAGCGGGACCTTTGACTGATGGGATGGTCCTACCAAGTACCGACTACCAGACCACCGGGACCGTGTTCGATGGTGCTATTCTCCGATTTGACCCTCCACTGAAGGGCAGTTCCGAGACAGCCAAACCCGCGACAGGATGGGTCTTGGGGTCAGACACCAAACTGCCACTGGAAGTGCAGGCTGAAATACCCCGCCCAGCAGAATCGAGTTCATCTGCCCATCCATCGGAGGATGCATTGCCTTCCGCAGTTCCTGAAATGGTTGGAATCGACCATATTATCTCGCAGGCCATCGATAACTTGACTAAGTCATCCTCCATCTTGCTCACTGGTGGTCTTGGATCTGGAAAGACAGCCTTGAGTCAACTTCTGGCCCACCGTGTGCGGAAGGATTACCTCTTTAACGTGAAATATTTTTCTTGCCGGAAGCTTGTAACTGACGAAACCCGCATTTCGAACATCAAAGAAACGCTGAATCGCCTTTTCATGTCCGCTTCCTGGTGTGCCCGTCTCGGTGGACAGTCAGTTGTGATCTTGGACGATCTCGATAAGCTGTGTCCTGTAGAGACAGAGCTCCAGGTCGGAGGAGACAATGGTCGCAGCCGCCAGAACAGTGAAGTGATCTGCTCCATGGTGCGCGAGTATTGTTCTATGAACTCTTCCGTGGTGCTGCTGGCCACAGCGCAGTCGAAAGAGTCTTTGAACAATGTCATCATTGGAGGCCACGTCGTCCGGGAGATCATCCACTTAAGGGCCCCAGACAAGGAAGGTCGACGAAAAGTACTGGAGCAACTCACCATTCAGGACCGGGGCACTCCGCCTGCGATGAATGGTCATGCGCGAAAGTCCAGCTCCGCGACTCAGGATTCGTGGCTGAACCCTTCCAATCCCGGCAGTCGTCCCAGCTCAGCTGGAGCAGACGGCTTTGTGCTTGGTAGGGATGTAGACTTCCTGGATCTCGCTGGCAAGACGGACGGATACATGCCCGGCGATTTGGTCCTTCTTGTCTCGCGCGCCCGGAATGAGGCCCTTATTCGCTCCGTTCAGGATTCCTTGGCCTCGTCAAGAGCCATTACCCTTGGGGCCGATGATTTTGAGAACGCCATTAAAGGCTTCACTCCTGCGTCTCTTCGAAATGTTACTCTTACCTCGTCTACTACGACCTTCTCCGCCATCGGTGGATTAACTGAGACCCGCAAGATGCTTCTTGAGACGTTGCAATATCCCACCAAATATGCTCCTATCTTCGCACAGTGCCCGTTGCGTCTGCGCTCGGGTCTGCTGCTCTACGGATATCCTGGTTGTGGAAAGACCCTTCTCGCTAGCGCGATAGCAGGCGAGTGTGGCCTGAACTTCATTAGTGTCAAGGGTCCGGAAATTTTGAACAAGTATATCGGTGCGAGTGAGAAGAGTGTGCGGGATCTATTTGAACGAGCGCAGGCTGCTCGACCGTGCATTCTCTTCTTCGATGAGTTTGACAGTATCGCGCCCAAACGTGGTCACGACTCCACGGGTGTCACCGACCGTGTGGTCAATCAGCTCCTCACCCAGATGGATGGTGCCGAAGGTCTCTCCGGGGTATATGTTCTCGCCGCGACCTCCCGGCCCGATCTGATCGATCCCGCACTGCTGCGACCAGGACGTCTGGACAAGTCTCTGATTTGTGACATGCCCAACCATGCGGACCGGCTCGACATCATCCAAGCGGTGAGCAAGAAGCTCGCGATGAACGAGGAAGTTGTTGCCCGCCTGGATGAAGTGGCAGCCCGTACAGAGGGTTTCTCCGGTGCTGATTTGCAGGCTGTGGTGTACAATGCTCATCTTGAAGCTGTTCACGATGCTCTCGGAGACCACTCCGTGAATGACAAGTCCACGGCCAAAAGTGGCACAAAGCCGTCATCAACGGGCACCAGCACCAAGTCATTCATCCAGTTCCTTTACTCGGCCACGGAACAGGAAGCTGGAAGTGTGTCGATGCCTTCTCCGGCAGTTGTCGCGTCTAAGCTTGATGCTATCAAGAACGCACGACGACGCCAACGACAGTCGGAACAGGGCACGACCAGTACCCAGGCAGCGGCACCCAACGGGGCCGCTCAGGAGGAAACGCGCGAGGAGATTGTTGTCCGGTGGGAGCACATGGAACGGTCTCTCAACTCAACACGCAGCTCCCTCAGCCAAGCCGAGAGACGACGTCTGGAAGGGATCTACCGGGAGTTCATCTTCGGTCGAAATGGCGAGATGCCCACCGGCGAAGGCAGCCAAGAGATAGGAGGACGAACGAGCTTAATGTGAATCATGTACAATATTTATTCCTAGTACATACCACTGTTGCAATATAAGCAAAATATATCATTAAAACCAGTCCTACTGCCCAACCCCCAAAGTAGGGAGTATATACCTTTAGATTAGAGAAGGAAATGGGGAAGAAAAAAAGAACAAGTCAAAGCGAGATTCGAACCCCCACCCTCTCAAACCGTCAACCTTAAGCGTCAAAAAACCCCTACCTCCAAAACCAACCCGGTAAAGGTGCACAAAAAAACTGGTAGCTTCTCTTTGATTGAGCGTGTCATCCTTAGTGCAGGGGCCATGCTAATCTTCTCTGTATCGTTTCAAATTGACCAAATGCCCGAAGGCACTGATTATAGGTTTACAATGGGTTATATAGGAAGGATGGTAGGAAATGGAGCAGCTTGATTGGTTGGGTAAGCGAGGACGGGAAGGGGAACATCAAAACATTAATTCCAAGTTCTAAGCAAATCTTACTACAAACTAGATAGAGTACGTCAAGGGTGAGAGGTCAAGTGCGGTAAGTATGATCCGATCTTCTACAGAGTACAGGAGAGATGTAAACTGCGGTAAACATGCATCCGATAGATTTACTCTCAGGTACTAATTTAAATGAGCTGTGAACCTATCTACCGGAGTAAGCACACCTCCTTTGGACAGACAGGGATCATGCCTCTCGACCAATAACATCTCTCGTGGAACCGAGATGTGAACTGCGGTATTCATGTATCCGATCTTCTAGCCTACAGTACTCCGTACAGGGGAGTGTAAACTGCGGCGTCCATACATCCGACTAAATGGCTCTAAGGATGTACTCCCTGCTTCTTTTGACCAATCATATATGCTGTACGGGCGAGATGTCAACTGCGGTAGACATGCATCCGATAGATTCACTCTCGGGAATAAATCAGATGGGATGTGAACTGCGGTAAGGATACATCCTACATGCAGGGATTGTGGTATTTCTCCACCAATAACATCTCTCGTAGGGTCGAGATGTGAACCGCGGCCTCCATGTATCCGACACTCTACTGTGTACGGAGTAGGCTACAGAGGAAGTATAAATTGCAGTTTCTCTACGTCCGACAAAACTGCTCTAAGGATGCAACCCCTGCTTTTTTTTTTGGCCAATCATGTTTGGTGTACGGACGACTTGTCAACTGCGGTAAGCATGCAACCGATATGATTACCCTCAGGCAAGTACGGAGTATACAGATGAGATATGAGCCGGGGCCAGCATACCTCCTCTAAAATGCAGGGGTTGTGGTATCTCCCTACCAATAACATCTCTCGTAGGGACGAGATGTCAACTGCGGTCTCCATGTATCCGAAACTCTACTATGAACGGAGTCGATAGGCTACACAGAAAGTGTAGACTGCGGTTTCCAAGCACCCGAAGAAACTGCTCTAAGGATGTAATCCCTGCATCTATTGACCAATCATATTTCGTATACGGATGAGATGACAACTGCGGTAAGCATACATCCGATGAAAGAAAGAGCGTAGCATGGATTGACGCCGAAGCCTGCCGCCCTGATTGCTAAGTAATGAAGCTAACTTAGCCGAGGAGTAGCAGTCAACAATCATGAAAGTGCCTGCCATGAAGTGATTTAAAATCCCTCAGGCAAGCTACAGTGAATAGTCTACACTGACATGTGTGTTTCCAATGGATTTCATCTATAATATGTTTGCTAGAATTCGGGATTGGCCTTGACGGTCTTCACCTTATAATGTTTCCCATAATATGTTTAAAGGCTAGATCGGCCACAGTCTCACTGATGTGCAACTGACATGGAAAATGTTGAAATACCCGCGTCTATATCTTGCCTGCTCATGATAGAACAGGCTAGGTAGGTTGCTGAACCGATCGAGTATAGATGGTTGAGTTTACTTTATTAACTCCGCCTGATTCCCCTATATTATACAAATACTGTGTACTCCCTAGATCGTCCTCCATCGATCAAATGGCACACTGGCACTAAGCCCAGACAGGTCTAGTTTAGCAGCCTGCAAGACACCAAAATGGCTCCATAGCGATGACGGACCGAGTCCCCGCATGCTAGTCTCCAGTCTCCACACCTGTCTTGCCACAGTCTAGAATCTACTCCGTAGATACCCTCGATCTAGAGATGTCAGAGGGGTCCGAATTCGATGGCGAGCTGGAAATGCTGTCCGAGAAGCCAGGAACCAAGTATCTGAATGCGCCGTCTGATCGGCATGGGCCAGCGTGGCCGGTTTGCGGGTCTAGTCTAAGGACTCGAATGTCAGTGCAATTCTTGGATCATGTCTCAATGTTATGTAGGCAGACATGCTAGATATGCATAGGGTAGCGAGGTTCTCTGTATGGATCTAGATCAGGAATGATATCACCACTGAACCACGGTAGCATTCTAGTGACGCTAGAGCTGAGAAAACAGAGAAGCACCCGGGGGGTTGAAGATAGAAAGAGCGTGTCGATCTACCGCCCATGTCGTTTCATTGTAGAGCTGTTCAAATCTCGAGTGTGTTCAATTTATGTAGAATTATAGGTTCTCGATGGACGATGTTCAGGTGCTGACTCCATAAGACTGTCCGAGGCTGTTATGCGGGGGTCAGCCAATAGCACTCCCGTCCAGCCAACTCGGTCTCCAGGGCGACCAGTTGCTACCATACTGCCTCTGTGTAACATGATCTATCCAATTCAGCTCAGTGCTCACGATCCTATCGCAAAAGAAGCTCCGTCCAAGCTACGGCCGTCCACGGGCACCTTTTCAAGTCGCAGTTTCTAGAACCACGTCAACTTCCCTCGTTTCCTGGAACCAACAAACGGTACAACGGTAGCAGCACCAGCATGACGTTTAAGACGCTTGAGGCTCGCCTCAGGCACCTGTCTGTCCGCGATGAGAACGATTGGAACGATGAGAATAATTCTCAGCAGAAGTCCAAGGTAGGTTTGCGTCGAATTATCCTTTCAAGCACGCGTTGAGGGTAATTGTTGACAGGGGCAGGCTGCAACCACCAGCACACGTTCATCCGATAGAAACCGACCGTCGGAAAGCTCCAGGGCTGTTATTTCCCAAGGGGCTCAAGTAAAAGGCGAACAATCTCCTCGGCGATCTCGAAAGCCCCTCTCAGTCATCTCGACGCAGGCACCCAATAAACTGGCCAAGGCGGAGGGAAAAGACATCATTGGTACCAAGCAACAAAGCACAGCTGCCAATCATGTCGCCTCTCAAGTGTCTCAAACCAAAGACGAAAAAGCCCCTTCCCGGGCTCGACATGCCCTCGCTGTGGTTATTGTTTCACAGAAATCATCAGATGCAGCGTCCAAGGCAGGAGAACACCATGTTGGTGAAGCCAAGCGACAAAGCACAGTCGTGACTTCCCAAGTGACTCAAGCCAAAGGCGGACGACCTATTCCCCTCGTTCGACGCACCCTTTCTACATCCAACGCAGCGGTCAAGGCAGAAGAACATTCCGCCCCGCTTATCAAGCAACCTGTCCCCAAGATATTCCATCTCGGCATGTTTGAGATTGGCCGACCCCTAGGAAAGGAAAAGTTTGGGCGAGTATATCTTGCACGAGAGCGACAGACTGGCTTTGTTTGTGCGCTGAAGGTACTGCACAAGGATGAGATCCAACAAGGAAGAATCGAGAAACAGGTGGCTCGGGAAATCGAGATTCAGAGCAATTTGCGCCACCCCAATATCCTACAACTATACGGTCACTTCCACGATAAGAAGAGAATAGTCCTGATTCTTGAGTATGCTGGCAAAGGGGAGTTATACAAGCACCTGCAAAGAGAGAATCGCTTCCCGGAGTGGATGGCTGCCCAATACGTTGCACAAATGGCGAGTGCTTTACGATACCTACATCGTAAACATGTCATACACCGGGACATCAAACCCGAGAATATCCTTGTGGGTCTGCACGGAGAGCTGAAGATGTCGGATTTTGGCTGGAGTGTTCATGCGCCAAGTGGTCGGAGGCTCACGAAGTGTGGAACACTGGACTACTTGCCGCCAGAGATGGTCGACCCGAAGAGATACGAGAAACCTTATGATGAAAAGGTGGATCTATGGGCCCTAGGGGTTCTTATGTACGAGTTTCTGGTGGGAAGCGCACCTTTTGAGGACACGCCGGTTATGACACAGCGGAGAATCGCCAGGGGTGATATGACGATTCCTTCTTTTGTTAGCTCTGAGGCCAAGGATCTTATCAAAAAGGTAAGTTTATCTTTCGACAGCAACAACCAGATACTAACAGGGATCCAGTTACTTGTGGTTGACTCCGATCAGAGGATATCTCTGGAGCAAGTCCGACAACACCCCTGGATTGTAAAACACTGCGAGGGCGTAGCAAAACAAGATAAGCCCAGTCAAGTCAGTAGTAAGAGGTAGCTATAGTTCAATGCTATCGAAGCCATCGGAGGGGTCACTGGCCAGTGTCTCAATTAGTGATAGTAGTGCATCAGAATCTCTTGGGAAAAGCTGTAACTGAACTGTCAATACAGTAATGAAAACATCTGTCTGCCTAAGACGCAGGGGTCCAAGTGTCTGTCACCGCCTGGAGCCACACCTCTGCCGCCGCTAGCTACAGGGACCACAATCATCCACTCCTGATGTGGTGCCTTCTTAGTCTCATCAGTGTGGTCCTTGGTGATAGGTATAGTCAAGATGCTGACCAAGCTTCCGCCAGAGTTATTGGATATGACCATCCGCCTAGTAAGATGATCCCTCCTTAAACCTTGTGCAAATAGCTTATCAGTGAAGATCGATAGTCGTACGGACTTGAGGCGTCTTTGTGAAGTCTGCAGGCGGCTTCATGATATAACCCTACCACATCTATACCGCCCCCTGATCCTATCTGCGCCGGAGGTGCTGTTCGAGGACCTGGTCGCGATTCTGGAGAAGATACCACGGAAATACTTAAAATACACACGGGAATTTGGCTTCACTATTCCCATCCACGAGCAATTCGAAGCCCGTTGTGTCCACCACGATGCCAAGGAACACATCATAGACGATGATGTCGAGGCTGGGCTTCCAGACCTATTGCCAGATGATGACAATGTTGAGTATGGGACGATCGATGGCGAGACGGATATAGATGAGAGTATGGAGGAGGTGAGTAAACGCACCTGCTTGAACACCCGACACTTGGAAGTGCGATGGTTGATAAATTAGTACAGGGTCAAGTCATGGACCCTTTCTTTGACTTCAATAGTGTCTTGAGCTCTCTGAGGTTCCCAGATGATCAGCTACGAAGTTTCCGGTTAGCACCGCATTACTCAACATGGGCAATCTACTTATGTGAATACAGGTGGGAGGTAGGAACATGTATTCCGGAAGCCATCTTTTACACTATCCTTAGCAATCAACGACATATTCAATCCATTACTTTGATCACAGGCGGAGAATGTGGTGCAAGTCAGTACTTGGTGGATCTTGTCCAATTCAGAAGACTACGGTCCCTTGACTGGAAGGGACTGCATCGATATGACGACTTCAAAGCCGTCAGAGACTGCATCAAAGTCCATGGCCATCAAATCCAATCCCTCACTCTCGATCTCTTGATCTGGGATCGTGCAGAGGAAATATGGACTGATGGATTTCGTCAATCGAGTTCCCAGCCCACCAGAGTCCCAGACAACTTCTTCTCACAAAGAGTGCTCAATCTCCACCCTGGAGCTAAAAAGATCATACTTTCATCTCTTGAGAATCTTCACCTGTCAGCTGTGTCGTTTAAACATACTGATATGGAAATGGCGCATGCGTTCAATATCGAACACCTGAAGAGCCTCAAGTTGCGAAACTGCCCGGGATCCCTTGACTGGGTACGACGGATACACAACGCTGGAAAGCCAATGGAGCTGAAATCTTTCGAGCTGGGTTTTGATCTCGATAGTCTTGGGAAAGATGGGTATACGCACATCACGGAGACGATCTGCAATTTTGTCCAGCACGTTCCCAATCTAGAGAGTCTCTATCTAATGCTCCCTGAGCCTATGAATTGGACCACGCTCACAGATAGACTGTCAAACCATCGTTATCTCAAACTCTCTGTTATGCACCATCTGACGGATCGAGGTGGTCAGTACCTTATCGATGGAGATCTAGCATGGCCTTTGCATTTGGAAAATATCCTACAAAGAACACATTTAACTTGTTTTGGATCTTCCATTCCAGCTAGGACCTTGGTATGTGCTGATTCACAAATCTCTAATTTTGTAGCTCCTAACTGAGAACTAGGAAATGCACTTGCCAAGGATGCAACCGAGACCATCCTGCAAACTGCTACATATTAGAACAAGTGGAGTTATTCTTGATAGACTAAGTGTTATTAAGTCTGGGCAACCGAACTGGTTCTCTGACCCTCTATATACCTATCAGTATGGTGAAGGTAAGCGAATCCCACCCATAGAAGTCCACAATGAAGATGCAAAGGAGTCTAAGTCGAAACAGGTTTTCCCTATGTACTCGATGAACATGTAATCATGTTCGCGCACTGGGCGTTCAGTGCCGATGGTCTTCCGGACCTTCAAGTCATCGCCTGGGGAGACTTTTCATATGGCGGCCGCTATTCCAAGGTGAATCTTCTCCTTTGTAGAAATGGTGATGGAATCTGGCACTTGACCCCTTCGAATACCGTTGCTTGGAATGTTTTCCAGGATAATTTGGATATGCTGGCAGCTTGTCCTTATGATGATCTCCTAATGCTATGATTTATTTTGCGATGGAGAGACTCGTGAGATTCTTCATTTACAATAACAATACGGTATTCTCCATTGTTAAGATCCTACCATCTTCCAGTATCATAGAGAACGTCCGTTGTTGCCCGCGTGCCCTCTATACTTCGTGCGGGCTTCCCATAACCGTATCGCCAACGCCACCCGAACACCACCACCGAGCGAGAATCTTCAAGGCAGACACATTTCTAGACCGAAATTCCCAAAGCTCACTCTTATAAACAACCAATTTCATCCCATCGTGATGAGCTAAAAGAACACGACCATGCCGCGGACCCATAAACGATAATAACATCACCTGCAAAACGAAGAGTCAGCCTTGGGCCTATCTAGACGACAGCAGGATAAACGAAACATACAGGAGCCACGACATGATTCTCATACAGTTCAAGACCTCTAATCATGATCCGAAATATCGATAATAGTTCCCCGCGCGTAATCTCATCACTCCCGTTGACGTTATTGAGTATCATGCCTTTCAGCCAGGGACCGCCAGGGACTTTGGAAATAGCTGTGGCACGCCAGTTGAAGTCTTGGGTTTGTTCTCAGAGGTTGTAGTCGAGATTACTGGGTCTATTGATTCCGTCAAATAGATTTCGTAGGGAAAAGATATTGATACATACTGCATTAGCTGAACATGGGCCTTGGAATCTCCTTGCCCTGCTATATCCACTAGGTATGCTCGGAGGTACTGATAGATATCCTGCGCCCAGGCGATCGGGGTGCAGAATACATTCCCTTTCTCGTCATAGGGAGGGTAATCTTCTTCTGGGTCAGGCTGTGGTAGGGTATCCATGTAGGGTTCGAAGAAGGAAGATTGAGATGACGGTTGTCCGTCCTCGTCTAGGTGCAGTGTACTGACTTGCACATTGTGGGCATGTAGATCGTCGGGGGTATACTGTGTGAGTGTGTTCGCTGTTAGGGATCTCTCGATTGCTGTCACTGCTTTGAGACGGGAATGGTTTTCTTCTAGGGGATTATTCATTGTGTTCGGAATTGAGAGGGAGGTGTGCTGCATGGGAAGAAGTTGGCTGGTTGAGGCAGTATGGACGGGGCAGTACCGAGTATTGTTTACCGCCTGTAAGGATACCTTTAGAAGTTCTTGGGATGAGGGGTGGATACTATTAGTTAGTATCTTTCACCTCAGATGATGTCGACCGAGAGATATCTTATGATAATAGTCAAGCAGGCGCCGATTCAGGCAGCCTAGTGGTGACTTGCCTCTAGACTCACCCCGAACTTAATTTTCTCATACATTTCACAGAGACTTCCACAGCCGTCTACCACTCCGCCATATTCCGATGGGTTCACCTCCTGAGTATGCTCAGATGGTTGCCTCATTCAAAGAAGTTCTCGAAACACTGGACAACTTCTTTTCAGTAGGTCTGTCTCTGCATTGAAGGTCTCAGAGAGTTCAACTTTGATGTTAATTCTTTCTTTTCCAGATGATTCCACGCATTATCTAAGGAAGGATACGATGAAATTGAGACTCGATTTGATCTGGCAATGCATGAGATTGATCCCTGGATACACAGTCAATTGAGGCAATAAAGCACCTCGGCCCTATTCTGCTTTCTCTAGCATTGATCGTGTCCATGAGCAATCGGGCCATGAAGATAAACCACACAATGGACTGAAGGGAGAGTGGCATTCAAGGCTCACTAATATAGCGGAATCACATTAGCCTAACGGCTAGAATGAGAAGCAATAGATAGCTGTTGTTTCAGGCCAAGTGCTTTAATTTCCTCGAGGGGAGGGGCACGGGGACTAGTGAATAGTTGCGGGCCTTATACCGAGGATGGCAGTGCCACCGTGGGGCGGGGACGGCAAGTTGAACGGGGGTACGTAGGCTTTCGCGGGGAGGTTTAAATTGAATGCCTTGGTCGGCGAAGGAGTTATGCATTTTGCAGTTGATTTCCGGGTGGGGTGAGGGAGGATAGAACGGTATCCTAAAAAGAACCAAAGAGGAGGAGGATATGGAGCAGGCATGTGATGACGGCTGAGGGCCAGAGTCGGTGGAGCTCTGCCCTATCCAAGGGAATATCCCAGTGACCTCCTTCTCATCACCGGTGGGCTTCTTCGTCCCTGGCTCGTCGGGATTATCTCCCGTTCTTCGGAGCTGCCGCAGTGATGGTGAACTGACGACTGCTCTGAGCTATAATCCTCGGCATTACGTCTGAGAATAACCAAGTTGGATTAGACTCCGACGGTGCAGGTGCCTGAGCCATCGGCATCAGAGATAATCTCTTGTTCCCACAATTGGTCTTTGATTATCTTTCAGCGGGTTCCGTGCGGATCTTCCGGGTGACATTTTCTCGCCTTGCCTATCAAATTAGAACTGCAGAACAACCATGGAATCAGCTGTGGCAAGTGAGAACCTTATATCCGACCAACTAACAGCATATATAGAGGATGCGTTTGATGAACCCAGTCTGAATCAGGGCCATGATTAGCCTTTCCATTCATCCGCGCATCGCTGGTCTTGGTTTCAGACTCTCTCGGACTTGAGTTTCCCGCGAACCCCCTCAAAGATTGGACCCTGAAGGTTATCCCACTGCAGTTCTGAACAAGGCGACCAGTCAATATTGCTAACTTGCTACAGGCTCGGTCGAACAAACCGACTCGGGACAAGATGATGGACAGGCTCGGTTGCCCCGTTGGGCCCGGTGGGGACGGGAGCATCTCACGAAACGCGCGTTGAAGGATGCGCTGAAGAACTGGCCACTTTCTGGCCAAACTCTAAGCAGATATGCTGCCGCTCCTCATGGTGATCCAAAGGACGGAGACCGGCGCGGTGGAAAATGTTATAGCCATCATGCTCACGGCGACTCATAAACAGTCTGGGTGACCACCGTTGGATCGTGGCCGGCTGGATTCGCCTGCCATGGCATTGGGCTCTCCTCCTTTCACTTTCTTCACGTCTGTCTAGGCATGAATTACACCTGCGATCCGGTCCACCTACAGGGGTCCGATTGCAACTCCCCGCACACGTTCCCCGGGTCATCGTCCTACAATGCAGGGCCCGGGATTCTGGCTCTCAACTGGGCGGCCGCGGCCATCGCGGTTCTGGTCATGACCCTCAGAGTCATTGCCAAGGTTCGCATTCGACATTTTGCGATGAACGACACGGTTATGCTATGTGCATTGGTTGGTCTCTGATTTCGTCATATCTGGGAAATCCTAATGCGCATTAGGCACTCGCTTTGGCCGCATCCATCATGATCACCATGGCCATCGGACATGGTTACGGGCGACACTATCAATATCTGAGCCGTGCAAACCAGGTGCTGGCCCTTCAGTATTATACCGGTTTCCAATGTCTGTTGATTGTCGCCACCGGCGTTGGGAGAGCGGCCTTTGCGCTCTATCTCCTGAACATCCTGCGCCAGCAAAGGTTTGTGTGGTTCTTCCTATGGGTCATATTCGCGGTGCAAATCATCATCAACATTGTCTCCGTGGTCACCATCCTGGCCCAGTGCAAGAATATCAACTCCATCTGGGACACAACCGTGGTCACGACATGCTGGGATCCGAATGTCGATCGTATCTACGCCTACGTTCAGTGCTGTATGTTTTCTGGCTCTGGTCCCATCATATTGCCATGGCAGAAGCTGACAGATATGGCACAGCGATCAACACTGCAACGGACCTTTTCCTCGCTGTCTTCCCGACATATACCTTCTGGAGCCTGAGCCTGCAAATGCGCATCAAGATCAGTCTGGTCATCCTGATGGGCCTGGGCCTAGTGTTAGTATCTCACCGACAAGTGATCCGCACGTGGTCTCCTTGTGCTAACCATAGGATCACAGAGCCATGGTGGCCTCGATCATGCGGATTGTATACGTGGATTCCATCGCCGAACGGGGTGATCAAACGGCGGCCACCGTGGCGCTTTCCCGATGGGCTCTGGCTGAGTGCTATCTGGTCATTGTCACGGCCTCCATACCCTGTATTCGGTCTTTGGTCATCGCGTCTGTCCGCGTTATTCATAGCAACAACCGCTCGCGAGGGCAGTCACTGCCGAAGATCAGCGCGCCGATTCCGGATCCCGCAGCATACAGCACTTGGACGGTTGCCCATCCGTCCCAGAGTCGGCGACAAGGGAGTGTAGAATATATTCTCAGCAATGCCGAGCTGGACCGGTTAGACGGGGGCGGGCTTCCCAAACGGGGGGCTGTAATGCTTCTTACAAAAGACTCGAGCAGCACCGAGAGCCGAGTCTACCGGTCGTAAGTCATGAGCTATGTAGATATGTCTGGTTACGCGTGATGGATTTGGATATTACTACTTTATAATGCGACACGGATCATGGAGATACCCGAGCCTTGTTGAATGGTTCAACCTTGTACCGACCTGATCGCTGCGTTCCACTAGCAATCGAACCTCTGAAAATCCACCACTCTGGAGATACTTCGAGGGTCAGCTTGGCTGCTAGGGTGCATCTTTACTTCCCCAGCCGCTAATGAAGCTTGGCCGGGGACCATAGTTGAACAAGTCAACCACCACCAGCAATCAGGATCTCCCCGCGCGCATCCACGGGCCCAGCAAGGGGCGTTACTGGCCCTCGGCTGAGGTAATCTAGCCTAGACGCAGCGGTTATCCGTGGCAATCTACCCCGGGCTTATCGGCGACACTGCCGAGGGCCGAACGTCTCTCTTCCTTATTAACTGACTCCCCCAAAACGGCGGTCTATCTGGCCGACGGCCCTTTCTTTGCTTTTCTCATTCATTAGACCTTCTCTCCTCTGTGCTCTGGATCCCCCTGTCCCCGCTCCGTCCTCACGGCTCCCTCCAGCTTTCTTTTGCTGTTCCCCAGCTTTTCCCCGCATTTTCGCCATGCCCGTCTCCTCACGTTATCCCCCCGTCGACATTCCAGACGTGGACGTCTGGACTTTTCTCTTTGAGCGGAAGGATCGGGCCTTCCCCGATGATAAAGGTATGTTTCTTTGCTCCCGACACTGGAGTGTCTTCTCTATCGGCGACACGTACCAATTCCTCGATGCCCGCGACCGGTTCGTTGGTCCGAGACAGCCGCTGACCCCGTCCAGTGGTCTACCATGATGCAGACACACGGCGATCGTATACCTATCAACAAGTCAAAGATGCAGCCCTCTCCTTCGGCAAGGGTCTCAAGGCCACCTTCGACTGGAAGAAGGGAGACGTGCTAGCTCTCTTCACTCCCAACAGCATCGATACCCCGGCCGTAATGTGGGGAGCGATCTGGGCCGGGGGCATCGTCTCCCCGTCCAACCCTGCCTATACAGCCGACGAGCTGGCGTTCCAGCTCAAGAATTCGGGTGCCAAAATTCTTATCACCCAATTGCCCCTTCTTCCGGTAGCCACCGCTGCCGCGAAAGAAGCCGGCATCCCTGAGGACCACATCATACTCGTTGGCGATCAACGCGATCCGCAAGCCCGAACCAAGCACTTCACCTCCGTCCGCAACATCTCCGGGGCCACTCGTTTTCGCAAGACGAAGATCGACCCATCCCGCGATCTATCCTTCCTGGTCTACTCCTCGGGCACGACCGGCGTACCCAAGGGCGTGATGCTCTCCCACCGTAACATTGTCGCCAATGTTCTCCAGCTCTCGGCCGGTGAAGCAGGCAATCTCACCTGGAATGGCGGCGCCGACGGCAAAGGAGATCGAGTTCTAGCATTCCTCCCCTTCTTCCACATCTACGGTCCGTCCCCACCTCCCGAGTCCACTTGTAACCCTATCCTGATAACCTCCCAGGCCTGAACTGCCTAGTCCATCAGACGATATACCAGGGCTACGAGCTCGTAGTGATGACCAAGTTCGACATTGAGAAGTGGTGTTCCCACGTCCAAAACTACCGCATCACATTCAGCTACGTCGTTCCCCCAGTTGTCCTCCTCCTGGGCAAACACCCCATCGTGGACAAGTACGACCTCTCGACCCTCCGCATGCTCAACTCCGGCGCCGCACCCCTTACTCAAGAACTCGTCGAAGCCGTCTACACGCGTATCAAATGCGGCATCAAACAAGGCTACGGACTCAGCGAAACCAGCCCGACCACACACACCCAACCCTGGGAAGAATGGCGCACGAGCATCGGCTCCGTCGGCAAACTCCTCCCCAACATGGATGCCAAATACATGACCATGCCCGAAGACGCCTCCGAACCCGTCGAAGTCCCCGCCGGCCAAATCGGCGAACTATACATGCGCGGCCCCAACATCTTCCTTGGCTACCACAACAACCCCTCCGCAACCGCCGAATGCCTCACCCCCGACGGATGGTTCCGCACCGGCGACGTCGGATACCAAGACCCCCAAGGCAACTTCTACATCACCGACCGCGTCAAAGAATTGATCAAATACAAGGGCTTCCAGGTCGCCCCCGCCGAACTGGAAGGAATCCTCCTCGACAACGACGCCATCGACGACGTCGCCGTCATCGGTCTCGAGAGCGAAGCCCACGGCACCGAAGTCCCGCTCGCGTACGTGGTCCGGAGCGCCAAAAGTCTCAACTCGGGCGTGGACGGGCCCCAAGAGGCCGCTAATATCGTTAAATGGCTCGATGCGAAAGTCGCATATCATAAACGGCTCAGAGGCGGCGTCACATTCATAGAAGAAATCCCCAAGAGCGCAAGCGGTAAGATCCTTAGACGGTTGTTGAAGAAGAAGGCCAAGGAGGAGGGGTTGGGAGTGGGTGCTGAGGGGCCGAAGGCCAAGTTGTGAGGTATATCATGCCTGTGTGCCTTGGCCTTTATGCCCTCATACCCTCCCCTTTCCTCTCTTTCTTCCTGGCATATCCTTGTATCATGTTGGTAAGGCTACGAGTAATTGATGTTGTATATAGATCCATCTAACGATAGCGTTGGTTATTTTTTTGGATATTGGTCTACACTCATGATTTGGTTTTATATATTTGGGGAGACTGAAACTGCGGAAGCTATCTCCGCGGAGTAGATTGGATTGTCCAGCTCTGGAAGAGTAGTTGTAACATATCATAAAATACACGTTCGATGGTTAAACGTGACTAATAGGTAGGTAAGTTAGTTTGTTCATACATGATCTATCATTGTAACAAGGACTGGAAAAAAGTACAGTACATCCGTTGAATTGCATCTCATTACCGGTCCGGGTCAAGTACGATCAACGGGATTGTAGGATCGAGATCGTATGATCATGCATAATTACAATGGACTGCACAGTCTGTTTACAGGCCGAATCGCTTAACCATGGCTTCGACGTCCTCTCCATCGACCGCATCGATCTTCTCCCGAGCCACCCGCTCGACGGCCTGATCGACGGGCTCCGCGCCCTCTAGCAGATCATACCAGCCCTCTGTGTCATCCCGGGCGAGCAGTTGATCCGCGACGATCGCCACATCCTCGCGCGTCACTATATCCCGGCCCTTTTTGGTCTTGCCTAGGTCGACCTTGCGCGTCGCCGGGGTGTCAGTTAATGTCCCCGGTCGCAGATTGATCGCTTGCAGGGGCCGCGCGGCGCCTGCAGCAACAAGCTTTTTGCGCTGCGCTGCCAGCGCGGTCATGTACTCGTCGGCTTCGAGCTTGGCTTTGGCGTATGCAGGCAGGACGTTGTAGAAGACGTTTTGCAGGATGCCCCACTCGTCATCGGGGAGCCAGGCGGGCTGGACTCGTCGACTACCGAGCCAGGAGACAAGGAGGAATTTGGTCACGCTGGGGTGGGCAAACGAGGCAGAGAGGAAGTGTTTGGCGGCGCGTTCGTCGATGGCAAAGGTACGTTCGGGACCGCCTTTCCCGCCGGCGCCTGTGTTTCAGGTGGGGGACCTTGGGTTAGTTGGAACGTTATTTTGGATAGATGGATGAGCAGATGTGATGTGTGGATTTGATTTGGACTTGCAGGGATGGATGCAGATGGTTCTGGTATTTTTGGCTGTGGGGGTGGGTTTCAATCCCAACCACGGTTACATACCTGCCGACCACACCACATAGTCTGGGGAAACGCTGTCTAGGATCTTCTTGGCGTCGGCATCACTCTTGACGTCGTCCAAGCTGGAGAGGAGGACGTTCAGCTTGCCCCTAGCGCCTTTGCCTAGGGCAAGGATCTCATTTTCGTGCTCTGCGTTGCGGATGACACTGGTGACGTTCCAGGAGCGGGCGAGCAGAAGCGGGGTCAGATGCAGAGCCACTTTACCGTGGCCGCCTAGGAGAAGAACCTGCATTGTGATATACCAATTGATCAATATGCTGGATAGATCGTAGATACGGTGCTGCCTGGCCAAGTTAACTGACAACTGATGGAAAAAATTGCATCTGTGGTGGTTGAGCTTGGAGCTTTGAGCTTGCGGCAGTGCGGAGAGCGGATTAGTAATGGCGAGGGGTTACACGGAAAGGCAGGGATGGCGTCATGAGTTTGTTTCTACGGGGTTCAATGCAGCCGAAAAGTGTCACTCTCACGCCCTGCAGGCTGCAAACGGGGAAGTCGTGCACAATGTCTTAGGTGCTGCAAGGAGAGTGGGAGTCCATTGTCTTCTGATCAAACATCGCCATGGCAGCCTCCGTTTTAGATCTGCCTGGTGATGCCCCTTGATAAACAAAAGCTGTGGTGGTGGCCGTCGATCAGATGGGCCGTAAGAGCCGGATCAAACACTGGAGCTGCTCGGCAGTCAGGGCGCCCATAAAGGAGGACTTCTCCTAGGAGAGCCCAACCCAGTTCTCCGGACGGAGTGCTCCGTAATGCTGAGCGCAATCCTCCGTGGAGTCCAGACCAAAAGGCGGGAGGGCTCAGGACATGAATTATGAAAGGACTTGGACTCGAACCCCGCTGCGAGGTGAAACACCGGCCGATCGGCTGGAAAGGAGACCTATTTCCGCGCAAAGCTTGAGCAGCGACAATTGATCGCAATCCCGGTCGATTGGAAGGGATTGGCTCAACACGAAGTCTGTGAGAAGCGATCGATGCCCATAATGCCGGAAATTATGAGTGTTTGGCTGGGTCTTTGGGTGGGATTAGTCAGGCACGTTCGCTCCTCATGGATCTCGGAGATTGAATTAATTAACGGGAGGTCGAAAGGACTGATCTGGATCCTCGGGAGGAGTCGAAGAAATCTTGGTTGGGCGCTGGTCCACCGGCAGTGATAAATCAGCGTGGGCGTGGTGAACTTGGCAGCGCGGCTTCTTTGTTTATACACACCGGAATCAAGAGAGTAGTCGATGGAGACGCGGGATGGGGGGGAGATTAATGACTTCATGATGATGTTGCCGACCCTTGGATCGCGTCTGCTTATCCTTGGATTGATTGGGGAGCACCAACCGACGTCGTGCCTGTGCCTGAGCGTGTACCTGAGTCTAGTCTCAGTTCCTGTTGTCTGTGCCTGAGTTCTACCGAGAGTGGGCGGAGATAATCCGGACCCGTTTGCACTTTGCAGCTCTCTTGTCCCGTCCGGTCAGCTAGTTACCTGGAAGTGGTAGGTAAGCAAGTCCAGTCCCCCGACTAGTAGTATTCCTTTTACTAGTGTATAGTTTCCGTACCACTGGGCGTACCAGTCACTAACCACAAGCTGGTCTAGTCAGGGGCATCCACCCTTCGCTGGCAGGAAGGCTGGCTGACCTGACAGTCTCTTGGGGAGGGATTCATCTTCCCGCTACTCCGGACTGGGTGAGGCGCTTCTCAACCGCGTAGGGCGATACAATATTACCGTATTCAGGACTCCGTATTTCAGGGCCTCTCCAGTAACTACTCGTCTAGGTAGGGACGGAGGAAGTAGGTTCGACTATCCAACGGCTGTCATTTCTTCCCGAGACACGATCAATCATCATCACTCTGCTTCTGCCGCTCGACAGAAATTGTTGCCCACTCGCTACAGGCCTCCACCAGACCCTCAGATTCATTCAATGGCCGGCACAGAATCTACAGATGACGTGTTGGATCTCTGATGACAATGGTTCATCGAATTCTGGGCCTTGCAAACCGGTCCACACCAACCAAGAGAATCACAAACCACTTCGCCTAGTCCGCACAAGAAACCGGTTCCCAAAGTCCCTGCTTAGTAACCTGGACGCGAAGAAGGTACGGAGTAACTACTATCTATGGCTGCTTGTCCACCAGGGTTATGTCCATACTTTATGTTGCCTTGCTGATGCTTCCGTACGACGGGCGAGTTAGGTTACGCCTCTTCCTTTCCCCCTAATGAGGGGTACGCACTATCTAATGCATGTTCGATGTTGCACTTGTCCCTCTGCCTGCTCCGGACTCCATTCGGGGCCACAGCCATCCCTGTATCCCTCTGAAGGCGGGCTCCATTGCGGAGCACCTCGTACGCTTGGATCTCAACTAGCTGCATAGAATACATGTCCATGCGGGATGACTGCAGGCCATGTACTCCGATGTCGTCCGCGAGTCCATCAGAACGACCCGATAACCGTCTGCTAATGCCGATGATATCAAATACTCGCGTCCAAGCAGCGTGGGGACATCCATCGACCCAGTCATGATGGATCATGGGATGCCCGACGGCAGTCGTAGTGATCGTCCCGCTCGTCCAAATTTCCGGAACCCCTCTAGCGGTCCTGGGATAAAGTTCAAGGGCATGAAACAGCATCCGATAGACAGGTCATATTTGGCGAGGATGAAAGGGATCCAGCTCAGCTGGTCGCTTCAGATTGTGCCCCCAGATATCGTGATTGCCTCATCTAGAGGACCACTGGAGGCAATTATTGCTTCACTACGGAGTAGATCAAACACCGCCGCTGAATGTCTCAAGGGGCGCACATCACAGTAAAGGATGCCTGGAGCTGCTCGAGGTCGAGGCTTAGGCTTCAGCCTTCAGCCCCGGATCGGCCCACATCCCGCGAGACGCGGTCATAATCGATCGTACAAATCCGTCTCTGGTTCCCGTCGACCGGATTGGGTTTCCGGTCGAGGTGGACGGAGAAGCAATATATTTTCCTCCTTGAATTGACGCGGAGATACGGAGTACGGAGTATAGGCGTCAAGCCTTCAACATTAGAACCTCCAGAGTGGAAGCTCGGCGAGAAAGGGTTGTCATGGGGCAGCCAGCGATACGGTAAAGGGGAGGTAAGGTACCCGACAGGACCCAGTGGCAGAGCTCCATCCGATTTGCAGTTCATTCATGGCCGGTGGAGCCTGCAAGGGGCATTGGGCCCTAGCCCGCGGTACGGTAACGGTATGGGAGCCCATCCATGGTTTCTGTGACAGTTTATTATTCGGGACTGACTGTTTACTGTTATGATCCAGGCACCAGAGCCGGTGGAGTCGGGCCAGCAAATAACCTTGTTGCGCCCGGTGGGAAATAATGTGGTCGTCCCCGGTGACAATGATGATGGGATTGCACTGAGCGATGCAGCTCAAGTCGGTCTTCATCAGACACTTCCTAGTATCAGCTGCGATGGGAAAAAGAAAGTAGTGTGGCACTGAAAATTCGGACTGCAGGAAAACACCCTTGAGATGGATTAGAAAACCAACCAGCGAATCTCGTGTCGATCCGCTTTTCTCCAGGACCACCGGCGTGGCCAATGGGCCCCAATAATGCGCTTCCACTGACTGGACTGGTCCGTAATAATCACCCAGAACCATCGGCCAGCTCTGAATTGATCATGGAAAGGCCAGGACCGAGTAGAAAAATAGGGACCGGGAAAAAAGAAAAAAAAAAAAAAGTGACGATCGAATGGAATCCAGATCCCTTCTTTTTTTCTATCCTTCCAATCCTTCCACACTGATCGTTCCTTTTTCCTCTTCACCTTTCATTTTCTTTTCTTTTCCTTTCTGCCCTCGGATTACTTCTCGTGTCGCCGACACTGTCACTCATTTTCCCACCCTATCAATTCAATTGCGCTTTGGACCGTCGCCCCGAACTATCGACGCGATCATTTGCTTGGGGGCCTCCACTCGAGATATCGCGACTTGCCTACTCCGCTCCCGCTGTCGACGGTGCAGCCACATTCCTTCCCGGCTCATGCAGACGCCCAATCTGTCCAATCCGACCGATATTAACATCTGCACTTAGTACACTCTTACTCCTCGGTCATTATTATTATTCCTCTTTCTTTCCTCACGCGCGGTATCGACCTTAACCCAGCCCACTCTGCAAGCTACACCCACTATTGGCACCCTGTCGCCCCCCCCGTGACTCTGGCGTTCCCAGGGGATGACTGGTAATTTGGAATCGCATCCATTGCCCTAGCTTTTTCAACGCCATTCTTCTCCGACTCAGTCGTTCGTTTTGCTCCCCTATTCCAGTCTTCGCCTGGTAGGTTTATGGTCCATCCAGCATCAAATCAATTGTGCGCAACCGGCGGATGTCTGACGGGTGTGCTCTTACACAGCATTGTGTCGGTGTATGTGTCGGAACGGCTGCCACTCCTTTACGCGGTGAACCCCTACTGTCGAACATCGATCTCGCAATCGCCTTGCCCGTCGCTCCCTACACCGGTCCACCATCACCATGAACCGATTTCGCAAGACTAAGAAGGAGAAGGTGAAGGAAGATGGCGAGGGGCCCGAAAGCAGCACAGTCAGCCTCAGCTCCATGTTATCGAAGAAGACGAAGAAGGAGGAACCCGAGGAGAAACAGGACTTCGACCTTTCCAGCGCATTGCCCTCGACCGACGACTTTCGCACGAGTCTCCTGATGCCCAAGTTATCCGCACGCTTCAGCATGCTACGAGAGCAAGATGACCCGGAATCGATAATCGGGAAAGCGAGTGATGACAGTGTTCTCTTCCCGCGGCGTGCCTCGCGCCTGAACCTCTTTGGTCACAACCCAGGCCTGCTGGGGGATATCGACGAGGTCTCTATCGACAGTCGTCGGCCATCCATCGCTCTCGGGCGCACACACTCCCTTGCCTCAGAGAACAATGGCTATGGTACGGACGACGATCCCTCCCAACAAGGGAGCATCATGAGCAGGGCTCGTCGAGCCGAAGGCAACAACTTGTTCGGCGGACGGCAAAAGGTGTATAAGATTCCCTCCAAGGCGACATCCTCAACCGGAGATTCGGAGTCTGGACGCATGGGTGGCCGTGCGCTCTATGAGCACGATCTGACCATGTCTGCCTTTCAACGACTGAAGTTAAAGGAGCGCGAGGAGGCAGCGATGGATGAGACACAGCAAGAAAGCCCCTCCCAGGAGTCAGAAGACGCACTGTCTAATTTTGGTTCCACGAAACGGACGACCTTTTCCTCGACTGCGTCTGGGCCTACGTCGAATGCCCGCACATCAACTGCGGCGACATCTTTCGATGAACAGTCATTCATTGCGCCCCCGTCGCAACCGGAGACACAGGTTTCCTCGTCCAAACCTCCGTTGCCCGGCATGGCTCCCGAGCGTGGCTCCGTCAAAGCCCGCCGGCTTTACGGGCAAGGATTAGCGCAATCGGCCCAGAACCAGCAGACATCGACCTTGCAACGACTCGAAAGTCTTAGCCGCCAGCGCGCAGGGGCCCCAGAGTTGCCTCCCCTGAACCGTGCCTTTTCCAGAAGCGCCACGAACTTACGCGACAGATTGCAGCCACTCACCGTTGCCGAACCCGCCGCCACTTCCCGGCCAACCAGCCCTCCATCGTTGCCCAGGTCGCCAGAGCACTCCACCAGGTTCAATCCCAGGGAACCGCAAACTCAAGCAAGTTCTGCCTACGGAGCCCCTCCGTTGAGTCCCCCCGCTAGCGAGTACGAAGATAAAGCCCCCTTGATGGCCGCTCTACATCCGGAAGATCATGGGAAAGCCACAGCATCCGGCATGTTCAACAAACCCAGCAGCATGTTTGACGAAAGCCAGTTCACGCGGCGTCAAGTACAGATGCACCAGGGAAGGGAGACGCCGCCTTTGGCGCGACTTCCACCGCTTCCCGTTCAAGCTATTCCCCAGGAACACGCTGGTCGTGCAAGGGGGCTATCCAACACGAGCTATGTGTCCAGACCCGGCTCTGCATCTTCTCATTATAGCGAGGCTCAACGCCCAGGGAGCCGGTCAATTGTCCACGCCTCCCCGGCCAGGAATGCCGATGAGACATTTTTCTCCAACCCCAGTCCTAGTGACTCCGAGGATGAAAGCGGTGCCTCGCGCTACACCCCGGACGACATTCATCCGGCCCTTCGGCCCGAAACCCCGTCTAAACCCTCTACTCCCACGAGCGAACACCGGAGTCCTCTGCCTGAAGTTCGATACTCAGACCTTGGGGATCTGAAGCCTATCGCGGAACACGATATTGTCGAGAACCGTCCCGAACACGAGGATATCCCCGAAAAGCCCGATTCACCCACCTTGGGACCAGCCGGTCTGGGCCTCAGCGGCCTCGTCCGTACTCACCTACGATGCAACAGCGATAGGTCGTCCATCTACCCGCCTCCTTCTCCTGGTCTCCCCCCGAAGCCTATTGAGGCCGAGACGCCGGAAGAACCCGTCCTACAGCACCAGGCGGGCGCGCCAAACAGCTCGCACTGGCAAAGCGAGCTTGTGTCAAGACATCGGCGCGAAGGGAGCACGGAGACACAGCGGGAACGCGAAGAGTTCGCCAACGAGCTGGCAGAGAGACGGAGGAAGGTGCAGGAAAAGCTTCGGGGATTTGCAGAGGGCGAGAGCCGGTCGGCCAGTCCAGTCTCAGGCCGTCAGACGCCGGATTTCACCCCCAGCAAGCCCGGCAATGCCTTTTCCTTCCTGAAGAACAAGTCGAGCAAGCAGCATCTGTTCCACCGGCAGGATCAGAAGAATGGGAGGGGCCTGAACCTGGCCAATGCATCGACCCCTGCTTTGGTATCGGACGACTCGTGGCGTGAAGAGGAGGAGCGGCCATCGTTCAGTTTCGCCAAGCACGCCAACTCTAGCTCGCCCCATGTCGCTGCGGAGAGATCCTTCCGGTCTAAGGTGTTCGGACGCAGTAGCCAGGACGATTCGCGCGAGTCCAGCCGTAGCCGTGGTGCCTCTCCACACTCCAGCTTCCGGTCTCGCCGCGATCGCTCGACCTCGGATGCATCTGGTCGGTCTAAGAGTCGCACGCGGCGAGACCGCGAGGGATTGGAGACCCTCGAAGAGGTCGCTCACGGTGCCCACAAGCCCTTTGCGTTTCCCGATTACGATCACCACGGATTGGCCTCTGTGCCCTCTTCCACTCGTGTCTCCGCCGAAGTCATGGAGCCCGTCATGTACGATCGGTCCTCCTCTGCCGCGTCTGGACGGTATCGCAGTGACAGTCGATCGGCCGTGTCGAGCTACCACGAGCGCCCCTTCTATCCCCCAGGCCCAGCGGCCAGCACGACCTCTCTAATCGGGGCTGCCCCGCGGCCTTCGCCCATCGCTCCCTATTCCGCCAATGCCACGCCCCCCTTGGAGGACGTGTCTCAGGGCGCCTCGTTGACCCCCGTGCTCACCAACAGCAGCACCCACACTGCGCCTCCCCAGCGTGCTCTGGGAAATAACGGTCTTCAGAAGCGGATGGTCAGTAAGGCGCTAATTTCGGAACCCCGGTTTGTCTCGTGCACCTCGAATGTCCCAACCGTCGGCCTTCCTCCCGGCGCCAGCTTGAGCAACGGCATGCAAACGCCGCCGATTCCACCCATGAACCCCCGCCGTCGCCGTCAGACCACTACGCAGACCATTCTCGGTGCCCTGAAGGGCGAAAAGCACGAGTCGCAGTATGCCCCGTCTCTGGATGCCGCCATGATGGAAGAAATCAGCAATTTCTCCGACGACGGCGAGAAGCGGCCTCGATCCCGAGCCCGGCTTCGCAAGACGTCCAGCGAGGGAGGCAATCTGAACGCAAAGGCGCGACAGCAGCTTCAGCAGCTCATGTCTGAGGCACCCCCTGCCGTTCCTTCCTATCCCCCGCCGAAGATCCCCATGGATGGCGGGATGTTCTAATCTCTCAACCCTTCGATCCTTCCACTCAGCCCTTTCTTCACTCTTTCTCTTTCTTTCATATTTCGTTTCTTCACTACCGTTCTCCGACCATGATGTATTACTCGATGTCCTGAACTAGCATTCTGCATTCTAATGTTCGATACCTCTCGTTTGGAATTCTCGCATACATCATGATATACCAACAGCGTTATGTTGAGCGGACAGGACATGACTGTCAATTTCCTATGCTTGTGATCCATTCTTTCTGTTAGCGATTTCATTGTGTTATCAGAAAATCCTATACCAGATGGTAATATCAGAAATTCATATTAATCAACCATACGCCTGAACCTGTTTACACTTCACAACCACTCCCCCCAACCTTCATTTCACAAGAACACAACCCCACCAAGTGAGTGACCCCGTTCACTCGGCAGACCCGCATCGCATCGTTCACTCCCCGCCGTGCCAACCACTCCCGTCCTGATCACGATACGCAGTCACGACCACACGGGATCACGTGTATCACTGAACCCTCAATCAGATACGCTCCTACCATGCAAAATACCATGTAGATGAACATACACCTCATTTCCCACTATCACAGAAAAGAGGTTCTAGAGCCTGTAACCGTGAACTTGTTCAAAATGTATGAAGTCGGGAATGCACTTCTCAACTACCCAAGTTGACTCACAAGAGTGATACGATAGTGATAGTGCAGATGATAATACGCCCCTCGTCGAACGCCATACGAAGCTAAACTACATCCATCTGATCCAGTGAAGGAATTACAACACGACAGTGAGAATTTTTGTTTACTTGCGTTTACCTAGAAAATAAAAGAAAAAAAGTTTTCTCGTGTTTCCCTTCTTCCCCCTTCTTCTTTTCCTCATCGTCTTCGTTTTCTTCTGCTTCTTCAGACAGACAGAGAATGAATCGTTATCAGTGACGAACTGTGATCTTCCCATCAAGAACAACACGAAGAACATAATCCACATCGTTGTCTTTCTTGCTTTCTATCTTGAACCAGATACTTTCCTACTTGCTTCCCGTGATCCAATATCTCGAACGAAAAAATAACCACACCTCCAAGCGAAACCGTGGTATATGCGTATATGTGCATACCCGGTCAAGTATCCATGAAACGACGCGAGTCATTCTGCACGTCGGAGTTACCGTGTTTCGTGGAATCGCTGGATAGTTTCTTTTGCGTCTCCCGGACGGGTGGAAACATCATGGGTCCGGAGATTCGTCGGACGAGGTCGGCGGACCCGGTTTTGCCGTGTCTGCCGCAGGTGGATGGGTCGGCGGAGAAGCGCAAGGTCAAGAAGGGGAAGGCGAAGAAGAAGAGTAATAAGAAGGGGAAGAGTAAGAATAAGGGGAAGAGTGCTGTTGTTGTTGCTGGTGGTGGTGGTAGCGGTGGGGGTGGGAGTGGGGTTGAGGAGGGGGTAGTGGTGGTTGAGGTGGTGCAGACGGAGGAGGTGACCGTGCTGACTGAGGATGGACGTGGTGGTGAGGATGTTGGGACTGCTGGTAATGGTGATGGCGATGCTGGTGATGCTGGTGTGATGGTTGAGGAGGAGGTGAAGGAGAGTAAGGGGTCGCCTCCGTCTTATGCCAGTGTCGCTGGGGATGAGATCGTCGATGAGAAGACCGCACCAGAGTCTCCGGGTAGAACTCCCTCCGCGACTCAGGCTGCTTGCCTGAAGGAGCGCATCTTGGCGGCGTTGAGTATCTCTCGGGATGGACCTCAGTCTCAGCGCCGGGTGAGCTCTCCGAGTGATCAGGCTGGCCCGTCTGGTGTGAAGGGGGCTCGGGGTGATGTCGAGGAATCGTCTCCTAGGGTTCAGTCCGGCGGTAGTAGTATCGACAATGACCGGCCCGCTGACAATGCGAGTGTCGGAGAGCACGCTGCCGCCGATGAAAACCATACCGCCAGCAATCCAAACCCGGATCCCTTTGCCTCGCACGCAGACGACTCTTCGGAAGGCACGGTTCACATCACGGGTGCCGGTGACGACAAGGGCTACTCCCATTTCACGGCCTATGACCGAGAGGCCCTGCTTTTCTGTCACGTCCACGGACGGCAACTCTGTCGCTTTGACCCTAGCTGCTGCGTGCATAGGCCATTGGCTGACTGCGGCTGTCCTCCGAGACAGTCATGCTGCTGTCTACACCATAATGGCGATTGCTGCAGTTGCTTGACGACTCGCGAGGATGGTCCTGCTAGAAGCGGTGTTGAGACGCCCAGTCACACTGGTCAGGCTGTCGGAGACGGTGATGTGGTTGCGGAAAGCAACACTGCGGGTGCAAAGAAGAGTGAGTTGGACTGGATGCCACATTCGGTTCGTGATGAGCTGACCAATGCCAGACATGGATGACAAGTTCATCGGCGTGGACACACTCTCAACGCACTTCCTCCAGCTGTATGAGAAGCGTGATCTCTGCGATTTTCATATCCTGCTGAAGTCGAGCAACGGGATGTTCCAGCCAGTCATGATCCCTGTTCACGTCGCCGTCCTCGCCCGCAGTCCGTTCATCTCTGCGCTTCTGCAAACTCCGATTTACCGACAGGGACACCGCGAGATTGTGGCCGTGCTCGGCGATCAGGTCAACCTAATTCACGGCTTCGAACACGCGGTGCGGAACTTGTACGGGTCACCTCTTCTGCAAGGTGAGCGGCTGCGGTCTGCGGCCCTGGCCGTGCTGGGGTACGCCGAAGAAAGCCAAGGAATGTATCCATTCCCAATCAACATCGCCATGATTGATCTAGCCTTCTCGTACGCCGCGTCGGGGGCCTTCCTACAAGTGAACAGCATTCTCGAAGCTGGTGTCCGGATGGCGTTGAATCTCGTGGACTGGGACACCGTGGAACCGATCTTTCACTTTGGCCTCTGCGTCGACGACTTCTCGATCTTCCTCGAGGGCACGGTCACGCCTCCGGACCCCGTGCCCGACAATCAAAGACACATCTCGACTCGAAGCCGGGAACTCAGAGAAATCTGGGCTCCCCTCCTGGTCCGGGCTGCGCTGAGTTTCATTGTCGACAACATCGATCCTCAGTTCGTCTTGTACCCCCACGCACTGAGCATGTGCATCCCCAATCGTATCCCGGAGTATCTGACCGGTGCTGCCGGGATCGCTCCGAAAAGCGTCCGATCAGTACCGAACAATCTGCCCAGGCGCGAGGTCGTGATCACGTCGAGTGTCTTGCTCAATCTCCCCTACATACAGCTGAAAGAGGTCTTTCGGGTGTTGGCTGCACGTCGGGTATTATCGAACGACCTTGCCCAGGCGATCATTGTCGAACGGGAGGCGCGCCGCCTGCAAGGCCTGCGAGCGCTGGCTAGGCAGGGCGATATCCCCGACCCCGAAATACCCAGAGAGGTCAGGGAACTGGGTCATCAGGAGCTGCTCGTGTCTCGCAGTGTCTACTCCGAAACCCAGGGCCCAGGGACCGTGACGATGGAGATCACCCTGGAGAGAGAGTGGACTGGGTTGGTGGTGTCCGATACTCTCAGCCACACCCTCTCGCCCAAGTGAGATGGAAGAGAGGGTGTGGACACTCCGACTCTGTGTTGTTTGACTCTGATGTGATGCTGTGAAGGTGATGGAATTTAACAAACGATGGTTGAGAGAAGGTGGTTGATGAGGAGAGAGGATGAGAGGAACAACACAGAAGATGAGGAGAGGTAAACACCAGGGGTCGAAGCGGTGAGCAACAGCAGTACAGATTTTCTTTTCGTTTTCGTTGTTATTTCAGGAGGGGTTTAATGTGCGTGAATGGTTCTCGCTTGTTTAAGGAGGCGTTGCTGGATTCACTGGCAGAGATGCACGTGCTCACACGGACAGAGTTATGGGACGGTTGCTGTTGTTCTTGTTCTGCACACTTTTGTTGAGATACCAAGTGGATATCGTAATCAAGTCATTTCATTTATGCAATGGAACATCAATTCATGTACGGGTGCCACGGTTCACTAGTCTATCCTTCTATGCCCTGTCTGCTATTCCGAAACCAACCTCACTCACCAGGAGCTTATACGCGGCCAATCTTGTCGGGGAATCCAAAGTCGAGCCTGAAAGGAGGGAAGACAAAACGCTGGAATGCATCCTTAGCGGCCAGGTCGTTCGTGTATTTGGCAATCGTAGCCATGTCAGCGTCATCAAGTGCGACCAAGTTGCGGTTGCCCTCAATACGAGAGGGGTTCACAGACTTTGCCAGAACGGAAGAACCACGGTTGACTATAGGGCCCACTTAGTGATTGTTTTAAGCAGCATTCAATAGGAGGATACATACTGTGCCAGCTCAGAAGGACTGTGGCGGGATCGACTCCCTTTCTCTTCGCAACCTCGACGATAGGCTCGGCCGTTAGCAGCGGACTGCCCGTGCTTCCGAGCGGGCTGTATGCGGTGACGTGAATGTTCTTCTCCTTGCAAAAGTCGACAGCCTCCTGCTGGGGAAGGCAGGGGTGGTTCTCGATCTGGTTGACGGCCGGGACCACAGTGGCCTCAGCGAGGAGCTCCTCGAGATAAGGCCTGCTGTAGTTGCAAACACCAATCGCCTTAGCCTTTCCGCTGCCGACCAGCTTCTCCATACTCTTCCAGGTGGTGATATGGGAATGGTTGAGATGCAGATCACGAGAACCATCCGGAAGAGTGGGGATGTTGGGGTGGTTTCCTTTGCTGTGTCAATAGGTGCATCATTCGCAATCTTCCTGACTGGGGACTCACCATTAGGGTTCATGGCCACGGGCCAGTGAACCAGATAGAGGTCAACATAGTCCAGTCCCAAGTTCTCCAAGCTCTTGTTCAGACCCTCTTCCACACGGTAGTGCCAGGTGCTCCACAGCTTGGTGGTCACAAAGAGGTCCTCTCGCTTGACGACTCCAGACTCAATGGCCGCCTTGATGCCCTTGCCAACTTCTCCTTCGTTGCCATAGGCAAACGCGGTATCGATGTGTCTGTATCCCACCGAGATGGCGTGCGCCACGGCTTTTTCCACCTCTCCGGGACCCGATTGCCAGGTTCCTATACCAAATAAGCTAGAGCTTTCTGGTGACGAAGGAGCAATGTCATACCGAGTCCGAGGGCGGGGATTTCAGCCCCGGTGTTCAGCTTGAAGCGGGTGTCCGCGACGGTCGAGGTTGATCCCATTTTGGCGATATACGTAAGAGCGAGAAATTGAGCGAGAAGTGCAAGGTCTGCGCAGTAGAACTGAGAAAGAAGAGAAGAAAAGAGACGAGAGCAATGGCGAAGAGGAAGAGAGGAGGGGCAAAGAAGACCCCCACGCGGGGTTTCCTCCACCTTCCCGCCATTCGGAGCAAATGGGGCCGAGTCGCTCTCCTTCGCTGGGCCGAGTTCGGGCTTTCTCAACTCCTCGCAGTCAATTCCATCATACACTCAACACGCTCATTCTTTCTATCTCATGAGGTCTGTCCTATTCATTGGCTTCATCTCTGATGTGTTAACCGTCCACACCGACTGACAGAGAGCAATGCAGAGCAAAAGCAAGCCCAGGGCATCCCCACACGGCGGGAAGCTCAGTCCACGAGTCGATAGCCGTCGTGTCCCGTCACTGCAGCTCCACTCAGGGACACTGATTAAGACCGCGCGACTGAATGGAAATCCGAATCTACTTCGATTGTAGGAGCGTCAACGGATGATCAGATCAAGATGAGGATCAGGCACAATACTGGCCAGCGACATGATCGCCGCGGCGACCCCTGCTAGGGAGGCTGCAGACCATCCCAGCCCGGCCAGACTGCAACTTAGCAATGAAGGGGATTTCTTTGGTCGACCCCGGGCCGTGCGTGAACCCGAGGTTCGTCCGCCGTCGGAAACCAGTATCCTAAAGGCGCCCCATCGCAGCAGCCAAGCCGTGGCTGGAAGGAATGATTTCACTTCTCCGCAATGTTGAGCCATCCAATGGATCCAGATCTGTATGACCGATCTAACACGTTCCACAATGGTGGGGATGATCCCAGGGGCGCAGAAGCCTATCACCGACTGCTCTCTGTTGCGGAAGCCACTTTCCGACTCCAGGCATGCTCGCAGCTTGCGGCGCCAAGGGCTCGACTATTGATTCTCATCGGATTTCTAGAATCACACAACGTCATCCACACACAATGCGGGCTTCGGGGGTTCGGAAATACCATACTTTTTTCGGCCACCTAGTGCATAGACATTGATATTTATGCTCCCTCCTCTTGAGCTGTTTCTCTCCCAGCAACACCCTCAGAGCAGCCGTTGATACCCAAGCTCAAAGTCCATTCTCTCATACATCATTCTAATACTCCATCAATGGCACCAGTTGCAGTGGCCTCTGAAGCCCCGGTGTTCAACACCAAGCGTGACGGACAGGCTCTCGAGGAGCTGTCGGACGCCATCGACACCGTTAACGTCCTCAAGGACAACCTCAAGAAGGAGAAGGGTCTGTACGAAGAGTCCGAGTTCGACAAGAACAAGGACAAGACCAAGTTCCGCCAGTATGAAGATGCCTGCGACCGGGTCAAGAACTTCTACAAGGAACAGCACACCAAGCAAACAGTGGCCTACAACCTCAAGGCTCGCAACGAGTTCCACTCCAAGACTCGCGCCGAGATGACCATCTGGGAGGCGATGGAGAAGCTCAACACCCTCATCGATGAGTCCGACCCCGACACCAGCCTGTCCCAGATCGAGCATCTCCTCCAGTCCGCCGAGGCCATTCGCCGCGACGGCAAGCCCCGCTGGATGCAGCTGACCGGTCTCATCCACGACCTGGGCAAGCTGCTCTTCTTCTTCGACGCCCAGGGCCAGTGGGATGTCGTCGGTGACACCTTCCCCGTCGGCTGTGGCTTCGATGAGCGCATCATCTACGGCCGCGAGTCTTTCAAGGACAACGAAGACTACGGCCACCCCATCTACGACACCAAGTTCGGCATCTACAGCCCTGGCTGCGGTCTCGACAACGTCATGCTCTCCTGGGGCCACGACGAGTACCTCTACCACGTGGTCAAGGACCAGTCCACCTTGCCAGACGAGGCCCTGGCCATGATCCGCTACCACTCGTTCTACCCCTGGCACAACGCCGGTGCGTACCACGAGCTGATGAACGACCACGACAAGGAGATGTTCAAGGCTGTCAAGGCCTTCAACCCTTACGATTTGTACAGCAAGAGCGACGATGTTCCTAGCCCGGCAGAACTGAAGGTGAGTCCTCCCCCAAACCTCGGAGGAAGTAAACCACATACTAACAACCTCAACAGCCCTACTACCTCGAACTGATCAACGAATACTTCCCCAACCCCGTGATCAAGTGGTAAACCAGAAATGACATGATGTATGATTTCACATGTATTGCTTCTCCGATACCTCTTGCTATTCCCCTTCTCAACAACAGCATTCACGCAAGCGATGATTTACGAATACCTTCTTCTTCTATCTATACTCCCCAAATCAAGCACGGGATGAATCCAATCCCCTCCTTCATCTTTCCACATTTTCTTCTTTATCAAAGTAAGCACCGTAAACCACTCGACGATCCCTCCAATCACCTAGGATAGTATTAAAATCCATCGACCCCTCATCTCGTACCCACGCACGGCTAAACACTTAACCTTAGCCACTTAACACCCACCCAATAAGTAAAAAGTACTATGTAATGGACGATCATGTTAACGTACCACACCAATAAGAAATCCGGCTTTGAGCAGGACTCTGTAAGCGGAAGACGTAGCTCGGAAACAAGGTCCCGAATCGATGTCGGCCGGGCGGTCGGTCGGTCGGTTGCCACACACGGTCACACGCACGGGGAATGGGCCCTTGCCGGGGCGGTTGGTTGGTTGGTTGGTTTGGGTTGGGTTGGGTTGGGGGTTGTGGGGCGGGGAGGTACACAGTAGGCCCATAGGGGACTAGGGAGGTAGGGAGCTAGAGCTAGAGCTATGGGATTTATGCGGCATGCATGAGTGCATGTAGGTAGGTAGTTAGCTAGATAATGCAGAGTGTGGAAAAGCGACTATCTACTCTGTATGTATGTACTCCGTATGGGGAGGTTGCGGAGAGGGGGGATGGATGGTTTTTTTATCCTTCTTTCTGGGTAGTTGTATCAGGGGTTAGATCCGATCATTGTATGTTATTATATGTGGATAGGATGTACTACTGTGTATGTAATGAATACGGTGCTGAGGATGAGTTTCTACTTCTCCGTAGAGGTAAACATGTTTGTTTCAAATAACGATTGCGCTTTTCATTAACATCAATAATCATAACATGATTCTATCGTGGTCTATCGTATCTAGAGTCTTGACTTGGGAATCCGCTGGCCATCCTCGTCGAAGAAGATCTTCTCGCCCGTGATCAGGGATTCTTGAAGGGCGCTGCCGATGCGGACGGCCTGGACCGCACCCTCGAGCTTCAGCGGGACAGGAGTGTTCTCGAGGCAGCAGGCCGTGAACTCGTTCGCCTCGGTGACAAAGGCATACTCGAAGCGATCGTAGTAGTGTTGGGGAATCTCGCGACGGACACCGTTCTCGTCGAAGATGTTGACCAGGTTCAGCGCGGGCTGCGTGTTCACCGCCAGCTTACCCTTGGTACCGATGATTTCGGTGGTGTCTTCCTGACCAGCGGCCATCATACGCGAGGCGTAGAAGTAGGCAATCTTGCCGTTGTAGAACTCCACCAGACCGACGGCATTGTCTCGGTCGTTGTGCTTGCGCAGGTCGGGCTCGACGGCCGTGATACCCACCGCGGACACAGACTTGACCTTGCTGTCTTGCCCGAAGAACCATAGAGCCAAATCGATATCGTGAATGGAGCAATCGACGAAGATACCTCCGGAGAACTCGGCGTAGGCGACGAAGAATCCGGTCGGGTCGAGCTTGTCGCAGGTCTGACTGCGCATGACGGCGGGGGCACCAATGGAACCGGCAGACATCTTGGTGAAGGCATCACGGTAGGAGGCATCGAAGCGACGGGAGAAACCGCACATCACTTTCAGGTGGGGATTCTTGCTGGCTGCGTCGAGGACGGTTTGGGACTATGACCAGAGTTGTTAGGTGCAATGATTGGGAGGATGGGAGACAGGGGGACCATACGATTTCGACACTGGTCGACAAGGGCTTCTCGCAGAGAACGTTCTTGCCGGCCTCAATGGCCTTGATGGCCTGTTCGGCGTGCACGGCTGTCGCGGACGCAACGACGACGGCCTCCAAGCCTTCATGCTTCAGCATGTCGTCGTAGTTCTTGTATAGCTTCACTCCGTACGGAGCGAGGTGCACCTTGCCCCATTCCAGCTCGGTGTCATCGGGGGTGCTGACGGCGACCAGGTCCGCGCGGGGAGTGCGCTGCAAGAAGTTGAGGGCATGACGCTTGCCCATGCGGCCCAGGCCAGCGCAGCCAATCTTGAGCTTTCTGGCAGACATCGTGATGATGGAAGAGTGAAATGAGGGAGCAGGAAAAGAATTGAGTTGGGGGAAGGGTCTTGTGTAACAATGCGGAGAGGATGTGAGGAGAATTGAGACGATTGAGCAAAGAACACAGCGAGGACGAGGAATTTAACCAGGGCGACGACGCCAGCAAGAGTCGGTCTAGCTGGCTCGGAAAAGATGCGGAGAAGCTGGAGCTGCCAGCGTGCCAAGTGCCTCGTCCCCCAGCTACGAGTTGGCAGGCGAACGATCACCACCACCGCTGCTTGGTTGGCTGGCTCCGGTGGATCCTCGCTGCGACCCCGGATATCATCCTCCAGACTGGCCCCCTGGGTCGGGACACGGTCGGAAAAGGGGTTCCTGGAGGGGAAGTATTCGGGAGCTCCAGCATCCAGGCTTCCACTGGGATAAAATGGGCCTGGCTCCTCATGAGGGGATTGACTGGCAGCGCGACGTGCAACAATTCCTCCATCAGGAAGAACACTTCCGGTTTGGGCACCACCCCCAAAACGGGATCCCCGGGACAACTTCCCCCCGCCGGGGTTGGTGGGCGGGGATTCCTACCTTTCCGGGGTAGGCTGGGGTCTGAACAACTCCAAGATGTGCATCACTGCATCTATCTACAACCATTCAATCATGGAGTAATTACTTCCTGAATGGCGGGGTACATGCTGTCTCCATATGGTTGTTTGCAATCTTGATTCATGATAAGTCTATCCATTCAGAATTGGGTGTTCATTAAAATGTTTACCGGTGAAATGAAGTCAAGTAAGGGTAGATTAAGGATAGGTCAGTAGTGAAAATGCAGACCAAATTACGGCAAGCTAATCAAGCATAAAATCTGGCAAATTTTCAACACCATCCATTGTAGTGTAACGGCTATCATACCTGTCTTTCACACAGGAGATCGGGGTTCGATTCCCCGCAATGGAATCTTCTTTTTCTTTTCCCCTTCCTTTTTGCATCTCCATACGGTCAATTAGGACTTGCTCAATCCCAAACGCTGACAAGGTGGCAACCAGAGCATGCCTCTGTGTCTGGCCACCCCTCAAACCCAGCCCTACCACCTCCCTTTCCCGCCTTCCAGACCGCCATACAACTGCCATTATTCTGCCCGATTATTGATAAGGACTGATAAGCCCTTTCCCTATTTGGGCCAAAACATGGGGTGAATATTCACATCGAATTCACCATGGAGACTGTGAAAAGACTTTTACACGATGTCTCTATACTGTCGATAGTATCTACCTACCCCACTACTACGCCTCCTCTCTATTCTACCTCCCCTCCATCTTACCGTACTGTCTATCATCACTAGTATCTTCTTATCCCGCAATGAGTAGTGGTAAGCATTCTACAATCCCCCCCATAAAGCAATTCTCAACCTCGCAAGGCAAATTCAAATGGTCCCGAGAGAACCTCATCTCTTACCTCGGTGGCGATGAGAACGATCTCAATACCGTCAAAATCGAATTGACCAACCTGCTCCTGGACCATGGCATGATGCACCGCTCCTGCGCTAACCTGGAAGGTAGAGTCCAGCAGGAGAAGTTCATCCTATGCAATCTACCCAAGATCCATCCCTATGTCCGGAGCTGCACCCGTCAACGCTTGCAAGGTCTCATGGGATTGGTCAGCATCATCAAGAGAAACTATAAGTCGGGAGAGCGGTACAAAATAGCTGCTGCGCGGAGGAGCCAAAGCCTTCAGAGCGGTGGAGAAGAGAGGATTAATTCAGAGGGCGAATTGGATGATAAGGCCAATGTTATCACAGCAACCAATCCAGGCAAATCAGCCGATGAAAGGTCTGTTGTTGCTGCTGAGGCACTAGCCCTGCATGATACAATCGGAGAAATATATACCGATCATAGCACTGTTATTACTGAAGCACCTACACATGAGGACCCCATTGTCATCGCTTCCCACGACACTGTCGAGACAGCATCCACCACCACATTTAATCCCATCGAACACCGCCATGAAGGCTTCCTCGGCGCTGCTGAAGAACAACCCCTCCCAAACGAAGTCCAGATGACGTCCACCAACAACCGCCTCACCTCCAACATCAAAACCGAAGCACGAAACCCACCCACAAACAAACAACCCCCAACCTCTGACTCCAAAAGCTTCAACCTCAGCCACAGCTTCCTCACCCGAAACATCTGGGTAATCAACGAAACCGACCCCACCAGGCACGGCTTATGCACGATCCAAGAGCTACGAACCAGTCCACACCATCCCAGCGAGCGAATCCCTAATCTCAACGATCTCAACTTCATTGACTGGATCATCATCATCAAGGATCAGTGTGGATATGACGAGACCATCCATCGCTTGGAGTATCGGCCTGCGTCTACTGTGGCTCCTTGGGAGTCTGGTGAGCCGTTGACGGTGCCGGTTGGGACATTGAGTCAGTGGCGGGGTGCCCTGAATGCACAGTTACGGGATAGGCTGCATACAGATCCGGTGTTTTATTTGATTTGGAAGTGTGAGTTTTACTTTCTTTTTGTGTGGTCTTGGGTTGTTGGGGTGGGGAGGGGAGGGGGTTTGTTGTCGTGGTTTTTATGAGAGCCTTTCGATCATGGTCTTGGTGGTTTTGATTGATGGGGATGGGGATGCTAATGGTAGTAGGATCGTACTCGTATGTCTCGACATATCAGCTGCTCGATTACGATCTCGATCATGGCAAGTGGAGAGGCAGGACGAGGAGGTTTTACTTCGAAATAGTGGTTTCTCGCCTAAGAGATGGCAGTAGCAGCTGGGGAGAATTACAAAAAAGGTGATATTACCAATCAACACTGCCGAAGCCCTCATGGCATGTGATAATGTTTAACTACATACTCCACCTATCGCTGTAAAAAAAGATATAAACATGGCATAAGATACAAAAATACGAGATGACGAAACATGCTAATAGAGCAATACCACAAGTCCATTATGACCATCATGCCTCATTCTCTGCCTTCTTCTGCGCCGCCGCTTTCCTAGCCTTCTTTCTCGCGGCAACCTCCACCGGGTCTGCGAAGCCATCGCCCTTCAACCAAGCCAGGGCCTTCCGTACACCCCGACCCTGGACCGCAGATGGCCGGGTCTCGAGAATAGCTCCCATAAGGGCCCACGCTAGCACGATGATGCACAATTCGCCGCCTTTCCAGCCTTTCCACAATCCGCGCTTGACACCCGTCTTCCACGCCGAGTCTACGGCCGCCCGGAAGAAGTACATGAAGATGCTGCGGCTGTTTCCGAGGAAGGCAAACGGTACGCCTGCGAGTGCGCCACTGAGGAAGAAACGTTTGGCGGGGAGCACGGAACGAGGAAGCAGACAGTTCCAAAGGCAGATGCTACCCCATGCGGAGCCGCTAGAGGCGGAGAGGATGGCTGTCAACGTGATGATTTTCTTGGAGAGTTTGTTGATTGATGTGATCGGTTCGGTCATTAAGGTCTTGATGTTACGTAAAGATAGGGCTAGAGTCACGGTGGTTAAGAAACGGGCAAGGGGTGGCACCGAGAGGAGGATATGATGCAGGAACGCCGTGCTGCAGCTGGGGCTGGTCGGGTGGAGCAATGCGCAGGACAGACTTGAGATAGCTGGATGGGCAGGACCTGTGATGGGTGCGATGGATGCCAGTGAAGACGGCAGGGTGTTTGGGCTTCCTGGATGTAGGATAGGCGAGGCAAATGCTCTGATAAAGGGTTAGCAGAGAGATCCCTGGGTAGAGGCAGCGGCTCGGACTTACGGCCACCGGAGGTTGGCAATACTGGCCAGCGAATCGACCACGGCTTCCTTCTCCGGCCATGGAATTTCCAAGGGCAAAGACTCGGGCCGACCACGCACATAGCTGGAGGAGAGCCTCAATACGACGTTTCCAAGCCACTGTTCGTTCCAGTCAGCATACGTTTCAGGTAAACCCCAGGCAGCTTAAACGAACCTTGGGTGTCGTTTCACGATCAAACACAAAGGCATGGAAGAGCTGTGCGCACGCAACCGGCATCAATAGCCAACTTCCAAACCACCCAGGTCGATTCTTGAACCAGCCCTTTTCATCCAGCGCATTGAACAGAAATTCCAAGCTACGAGTAGCCGTGTAGATGGCTGCTGTCAGACGGAGCTGATTCTGTGGACAGATTCCCAGCGCAAACCCCGCGATACTGGCTCCGACAGCGGGTGCATAGCGCGATGTCAGCGCTTTGGAAATGCGTGGGTTACGGTCTCGGAAAGGTCGTGCATCGTCTGTGCGGAGGTTTGCGCGCAGCTTGACGAAGAAGCGATAGAGGAAGCGGTGGAAGAGAAGAAGCAGCGATAGCGAGACGGAGAGGCGGAAATTGGGGGAGCGCACAAGGGAGGTGCGCGATGCTGTCTTCCTATACCGCGTGCCAAATATTAGCTAGGCCGATGACCTCATATCTTAGACGGACATGCGGGATAACATAAGTAATGGAGGGAACTCACTTGGATAGGTCACCGCGGACCCTTTCGGTCACGATGTCAACGAGTTTCAACAGGGAGCTGGATAGGACCAAAACGCGTAACGAGGCCCGGACCGCGGCTTCATTGTGTTTATTTTTGGAGCGAACGATAGCCTCAAACCTAGAGGGCGAAGGGAGCTTATTCCGAATGGCCGAAGGGGAGTGCTGGATGGCGGAATCGTGGAGCAGCTTGTATTCCTTGGCGCTGAGGGAAATGCGGAGAGCGTTGCGAACCACCGGATGGAGGTCGGGGTTGGGCGTGGAGTCGGGCGCCATCGTGCGGGATTTCCTAGCGGGTCGTCGGCGGGGTCTCAGCGATTCATGAAGCTCACATTATGGGAGACACGGAATAGCGAGACCAGATGCAAGGGACGGAGAGAGGAAAAGAGAAGAAGAGGAATAAGCTCGAGCGTCCGGCGGATTTCCAGCTGGCGGTCTTGCGCTCGTGACCTCGGCTATTTCTCACTATCACCTGCAAATACCGCAACCGGTCAAGAGTCCATACAACAAAGGAGTAGTTCATATTCACCATCTATACCGCGGCCATTGCACAATGTAGAACAATATTATTACCATGAAAGCAAGCCCTGGCCGTCCATGTTCGCATCGCGAATACACGACTAATGGTACCCGGGGAGAATGAAATAATGCTACAAAGAAGGGAAGAGCAAAAATGGGAAGAATAGAAGCAAAGCTGAAAGAAATGGATCGATGAATGATGCCATGCAAAATCCCTTGCCATGAGTTGCGCCATGATAAGACCCCAGAAAACACAAATGGCACTACAAGAGAATCACCAGAAACTGCACCATCCAATCCAATGCTGACAGATGTTCTCGACACTGGTGGCTTGAGCGAGAAGCTTGTCCACCTGGTCGCTGACGTTGAGTTCCTCACTCTGCTTGAAGTCTCTTCCAGTCAACTTCTCCTTGACTCGGGCAAGCACCTGGAGTGCCCGTGCGTTCTGTGCTTCCCTGGCTTCGTTGGGAATGCCCTCTTGCGCATCCAAGATACCACCCTCCAGAATGGAAGGCCGGCGGTGACGGGAGAAGTTGCTGGGCTGGACCCCATGGTCAAGGTTGATGTTGGAAACGACCGATTGACGGCGCTCCGCGGAGAATGGCATCCGGTCTGGCGACTCGCGAATTCCCAGACGCCAGTTGATCAGAGGGTCGTGGATGAACTAGAGTATTGTATATGAGCAAAGCCCTCGTCAATGGAATAGTAGGGCTGCAATAGACTTACCGCTTCCAACACTGCCATCAGAGAATCCTTGTTCTCTCTCAAAACACGCATAACGGCCTCGCAAGTGATGCGGTAGCTTCCTTCGATGTTGCTGACCTCCATGGCAAACGTCAACATACGGGTCAACCGGAAAGGCACCCGCTCGGGGTATTTCTCGCGGTGCATGGCCACCTCGAAGCAGTCACCAAAGTCGATATGGACCACTTTGCCGGTAACCCGATCCAGAAGCAGGTTAGACGGATGGCGATCACCCAGGCCAAGTATATACCCAACCATGGACATGACACCGAGGGAGCGCGTGTAATTCGTGCGACGCTCGAGCCAGGCCTCGGAGCTACTACTCTTGAGCCACAGGACGCGATACAGGTCCTTTCCAGTGGTGTTGTCCATGGCGTATCCAAACACCTCCACTTTCTGCATCAGGGTGAGGTTGTCATAGTCAGGTGCCATTTGCAACATGATGCGGTGCTCGATGTTGAGCAAGATGCGTCGGCTCTCCCGGTATTCCTTGATCAACGCATGTAGGGTGTCACTATTTGAGACCCATCCCAGAATGCCGGAGCTCTGGGACAATGGAATGGCAGGGAACCGTTGCACGGACAAGTGACGTTTGAAACTCTCTCCATCATTATCAAGGAGGGTGTTCACCAGGCCGAACAGCTGCATGACTCGCTCGTCTTGCCGGATATCCTCGTGTCCCTTAACACAATACATGTAGGAGTTTCCGTCACTACCCTTCAACGTCATTCTTCGCGGTCTCTTCTTGGTTTGCAGGACGTGCAAGATAGGATCGAAGCTGAGGATGCGGATGATGGGTCTGCCGCTTTGGTATGTACCGGGAACAGCAAGGTCAAGATCAACACAGTCTTTGAGTTTAGGGGAGACATATTTCAAATCAAGCGTAGACAGCTGTGGAAGCTGCCGGCTGATTTTGCGGAACACCGTGTAGTAGAGATCCCATGCTTGGTTCAAATCGCCGATCTCTTCGGTCTCTCGGTAAAGCATACAGTAGTGCTTCGCCTCCGCAAGATCGCGACCGAATGCCTGGGCAAAAGACACCTCACGCAATGTCTCGGCTCCCTTATCGAGCATTTCGTGTAGAGGCGCTAGAGTTGCAAACATTCCTTCCACGTTGTGATCGCCAAAGTAAAGTCGAGAGGCTTCTTCGAGGCCTTCATGCCAAAGTTCATGCCACAAGACCGCAACTCGAATCAACTCGTGACTTACGACATCAGCTTGCTCCACGAGTTTGGCACTGTGCTGCCGCATGCTGTCCATGATGTTGCTGGCGGATTGCGATCGCCGAGCCACGTTAGACTTCATGGCAACCGTCAACGGATACACCAAGGCCTGAGGATGTACCTTGCCAACCTCCGCCAGTAGCCGATGAACCGCACTCCGTACTCTGATATTCGGCTGATTGATCCGAGCTATAAGCTGGGGAGTGACTGCAAGCCAGGTATCGATGTTAACTGCTGTGAAGCCCTCAGCAACGACGCTGTTCACTTCTTGGTCACCACCATGGGTGAACCAGAGTGTCAGCAATCGCAGCGTGTCCTGCAAAGATGACGTTGAGGATAATGAGATGGACCTGAGAAAGCCGCGAAGAGCAGGTATCACGTGCTCTGTCACAATATGGCCAGGGACCATGGCCATTGTCGTGCCGTCTCTGCTGGCTTGGCTAGCAATGGTTGTAACGACTTCAAAGTTGGCCAAGGCCCATGAGTGCCACGCCTTGTACGAGTCACGGTTGTATTTGGTTGCAGCAGCATATGCGTTGAGCACTTCACGAACATGCTCTGGTCTCCAGTCGCCTCGTTGCAAGGCTGTCTGCCATTCACCTTGTCTGAGATAGCTCTTGGCAAGTAACCTTCGGAATTTGGCAACGTCGCCGATGCGCTCACGCAGCCCCATGACATCTGCGTGGTTTGCATCCGCAATGCCGTTGACACCGTTGACACCATTGACCCCGTTTACCCCATTATGATCCGATTGCGACATCATGAGGGCGTTGAACCGCGTGAAGTCTTCCGTGAGACCTGAAGTAAACTCTTTTAGCATTTGAAGTGCTTCGCGTTGGCGTCCGGTGGCCCAGTTGAACTTGAGCCGTGCATAGGTAACTTCCGGGGGAGCAATTGCCCGTGTGCCGTTGCTGTCAGAAACAACGGTTTCTAGCGATGCGAGCGATCGCTCGGCAAGTCCCATCCGGTTGGATTTGCGACATAGGTTGGCAAACTTGATCCACATGTCGAGATTTTCTCGAGGGGATGTGACAAGTGCTCGAACCTTGAGCATGCGCTGCCACACCTCCACATTCTGCTGGCACCCGAGCAGCCGTTTGTTCCATGTTTGTCGCATCGACTCCTGCTTCTCGGGATCACCAACGTTCTGCTTGTATGTAATAATCTCCTCAAGCTCAGCAAGCATCTGGACACGCACAACAACATTATAGGCACGGTTATATGACTCTCCCAACAATGCCGAAAGTTCGGTGTCCAAACCGTTGCGTGCCTTTTCGATATACATGCTTGCCTCATCGAACTGATTCCGATGAATAGCAAGAATGGCACCGAAAAAGGATCGATCGGGCGATTGCTCCTTCATAACACCAAGATAAGAATCCATCAATTCCCACTGGCCGCGACCCCAGGCGGCCGCCGCCGCGAGAGGTGCAATAGCCCTGCGATGTTCGAGGGATGCCTGGTTCCATTTTTCCTGGGCGAGATCAGACAAGACCTTCCACTCCCCGAGGGCATGAAGACACCGCATCTTGCCCATTGTGACCCCGAAGGAATCAGGATCGATTTTTTCGCGCCGTTTGTACGCAGCGAGAGCTTCCTCCCAACGCTGAAGCTTCTCAAACCATGTTTCTTTGAGTTCCACATCCCGGTATGCTTGTGCCTTCCGCAGAATACCAATAGCGGCATCGGATTGCTGCAGTTGATTGTTGATGGTAATCAAAGCCTCCACCGCTCCCGAGTTCTGATCTTGCTCAAACTCAAGCTCCTTGTAATGTAGAGCCTTCGCGAATGCATGACATTTGGCGGCATACTTGCCAAGGGTGCGGATGTCGATGGGAAGGGCCTTGTCGTCATGCTCCATGAATTCCGCTAGGTTCAGAAGGACCTGCAAAATTTCGGGAGGAATATTCGGTGAGGTGAGGGCCTTCTCGATGGATCGGACAAGTTCTTCTTGGTATTGGTCATACAACTCAGTCCAACAAGACACGAATGCCGCGTTGAAGAGATCCCTTGCTAGTGGTTGGTAGATACCAGCCAGACTAGCACATGCTCGCAGGGCGGGAGAAGGCGATTCTTTCAGCAACTCCACACTGAATCGTCGGATCCATTCCTGCCAGTCTTCGCGAGTAGACTTCTGTGAGGCGTCCCAAGCATTCTTCAAGTGCTGCTGGTTGACAACCATCTTCTTTTGCCCGATCTCAGCGTAGTTGGTATCATCCGCCAGCGCGGCGTAATTTTCATCGGGATTAAGGTCTTGCGGAAGCGGATCTCCCTTTTGTAGCTTGGTTACCAAGATGTGGTAGTTGACATGGTTTACCTGGTGGTATTTGAGAACCTTGTTCAGCAGATGTATGTAGTGATTGAAGTCCTGGCCAAGCTGGAAGATAAGAGCGCAGATGCAGTCCATAGCAGCTTGCCGCAACAAGCGATCGTTGCCTGCGACAACCCGGGACAAGGAATGAACCATCAAGGACGCGAAGTCTGAAACATTGACCTGTCGCGAGAGTTTGGTGAGGGTATCGATTGCAGACTTCCGAATACTCTGCGGGTTTTGAGATCTGTCAAAGAGGCGCACAATAGAGGGAACGATCAGGTGCATATATTCTTCTCCACTTGTACCAAATATTAAGAATGTGTGAAGTATCTTCTCTGAAGGCTGACGACGTGGCGTGCTGTCCTTCTCAAGGGTGTCGAGCATCGGGGGTATGAGACCAGCAAGATATTTCTTAAATTCGCCTTCCAATGACTTGGCGATTGCCTCCACGAGTGATAGGATTGTGGCCTGAACTTGGTACGATGCGTCCCAGAACTCGCGGACGACCTCGATGATCTCAGGCAAATAGGCTCGTATGTGTTGCCTCACGATATTGACCAGGATGGCCATCTGATTGAAGTACGATTCAAGGCGACTGGGGGGTGATCCCCGGATGACGGATATGAAACCAGGGATGATCTGCCCCAGGAACGGTACACATTTCAGGCCAAGAGTTTTGAAGATCGTAACAATGGCATCAATGACCGCAGAGTGATACTGTGCAAGAGAAGTTTCACGCAAAATGTTCTGCATCAGCGTGTTGATGACAACAGTAGGGTAATACTCCTCGCTGGATGGCGTGAGCCCTTGCATGATGAGTGCAACATCAGACACAGACTGCACCTCATTGATGTGATGAACCACCGGTGCAGTCTCGCTGATCTGCTGGTATTTGTAGGGATCCAGTGCTCCAAGGATACCAAGTAATTTAATAGTCTCTTTGCGGAGAGAGCCAGTCTGCTCGGTCTTAATGATGTTGATGAGCACCGCGAGAAGGTGGGAATATTCGAGGTAAGGGTCAATAACGTAGCCAGAATTGCTGGCCAATTGGCCTAGAGTTCTCAAAGCCGCCTCTCGCTTGGCATGGGAAGAAAGATCCTGTAACGCATCCAGGATAATTGGCATCAGCTGTGGCAGGTATGTCTTCATTTCAGTTCCGCCAACGTTTGCAAGTTCACCGACAGCCCTTAGCGTAGTTGAGGCAACACCGGGATTTGAATCGGTTGCCTTTGGAAGCAGTGTGGTCACCATAGGATCAACGTAGGATCTGATAAGTTTCGTTGCATTCGAAACAAACAGGCTGATAAGTTGAGCACTTTCTTCCTTTTGACGCGCAGTGCTTGCGAAACCAAGGCTAGTCAGGAGGTTAACAAGGAGTTTGCGCAGCGGAGGGAACACATAGGCCGGGTTGACACTTGAGAGGCGACCGATGATGCAGATCGCAGCCTCCCTGACGGGGAATACTTCATCATTGACTGCCAAAAAAAGACATCGTATGTTTTCCGGCCTTGCCAGGTGCCGATCAAACTTCCGATCTAACGACCACAGAACTGTACGCCGGATCTCAGGGTCGGGATCCCCGACACCGACTGTCAGGAGCTTATCGATAACTTCACTGACGACTTGAATTGAATGGCTGCTTGTCTGGTTGATAATCGGGTCGTGGACAAACAGCTGGCAGCAAGTAAGCGCCGAAGCCTTTCGGATCTCAGGATTGTCATTCTCGACATAATTAATTGCCACGTCACGGACAAACTCATTGAGTATATGGCCCGAGAAGTCGAAACTACCTAACGTGTGCAGTGCAAGCGCAATTTCTGCGTCGGAGTGCAGCTCCTGAGGAGCGAAGTCTCTAGCAAATGAAGGCATCGGAGGCAGCCTGCTCTCCGGACATCCCAAGGGCCGAAATGGGGTCCCATAGAGGATTAAGCTTAGCATATCCAGCAACTTCTCTTGAATTGTGGGCTTAATGGGCGGAATATAGTGAGCCATGTCGACCAGCGCTTGTGTAAGAGACTCGCTTAGCCCGCATGCGAATATGGGATCAAGCAAAGCTTCCATATATTTGCTAAGCGCCTGTCCTACAGCCAACGACAGCATGCTGATACACTCAAACATCGGTGCTTCCTTGACAGCAGCGCGATTCCGTCTGCTGTATGTTAGCCATTATGCAAGCACGTCCACGGAGAGTAAAGGTTCTTCTTACGCTTTCATTGCAAGGCCCTCCCTGATGTAAACGATGATGCCATCAAGATATTGTGCAATAGCGACACCAACGGCATTTGCAATCTTTCCAATAGCGATGAATGCGGAGTTTCGCTCTTTATCTCTCTTGAGCTGCGCCTGGAGATAAATCATGAATCTATGGAGATACGTCTCTGTGAAGTCGAGTGGGGCGTAAGAGGCGAGAATTGGGATCGTCAGGACGATTTGGGTGCGAATCTTCGGATCACGATGGTCCTTCAGACGGAGGACTATCTCACAGGCGTTCCGGTAATGCTCGTTCATGAACATAGCGCCCTTCAAAAGAAGCTCCTTCAACACCAAAAGCGAGCCGTGTATCCAATCCACGTTGCTCGATTTGAGGCCTAGAAGCGCTTCCTCGTATATTCTCGCAAACCACAACTGTCGCACCTGCATGTCTCTAGCGGCGATGATTTCGAAACATTCACTAACCGCCTCCGCTGCAGTTTCCCGTATGAGGACCTTGGGGTCTCGCAAAGCGACCCATATGAGCTCGAAGATCTGCGAAACGAAGCCGTAAAGAAGCGTTGGCGAGCCCTTGGCGAGCTCCCGAATAACGAGCACAGCAGCAAATCGGCGGCTCTCTTGTCTTTCCGACTGAAGAGCTTCTAGGGCAGATTGTATTTCGCTCTCCACCAGCTCCGCGGTGAGAGCTCCGCCCGGCTTAGCCAAGCGGCCAAGAGCCCTGGCCGCATATACCAATACCGCATTGTCGTTGCTGCGGAGGGCGTTGCGCAGATAACTAGCAAACCGAGTCGTCTTTTGTGCGGCGTCCACTCCATCAAAGTCTATCAGGCGGTCGAGGGCTAGCAGGCCACCGATCTTTTCATGTGCGTCATTTCCGGTCACCACCAGTTGTGCTATGCGCTGGCTAACCGCATTGAAAAACTCAAGGAACCTCTCGGGAGACCAATCTGGAATAAAGACGAAGGATCAGCGCCAGCCATTATGTAGTCCAAAGCGACAAATTACCTCGAGAGATAGCAACAACGTTGTCATAGAGCTCGTAAGCAGCTCGCACCCGTGTCTCCTCGTTCTTAGACTTCAACTCGGTGAAGAGCCGTTGAGTAACGTCCGTGATAGGACCTGCTTGCGCCATTTTTGCGAACCACACCCCAGGGTGGACATTTGAAGTCAACCTCTAGGGCATGTATGATGACACAAAGTGAGCATGGGCAAGAAAGCCGTTGGCGGGCGGCGTTGAGCGATGCGGGAGGTGAGGTCGAGGGCGTTCGGAAATCGTGCACGGACCAACCGTATCTGGCCTGGGGCATCCGAATGTGGCGGCTGGGTTCCAAGGTCGGGTGAGGTGTTTCCTGCCTCCCACCTATACATTCACCGTCGCTGGTGATTATTTTTGCTGGTTTTATAATTGGTTGCTGGTGTCTTTTCAGTAGACTATTCCCTTCGTACTTTTGGCACTCCTTTCTAGGAGGTGACCAGCTCTATCGCCGATACGGCCCGACTGCAAGTACAGCTTCTCTCACATTCCTGTCCCCCCATAAAAGGTCCTATATCTCCATCCTTGCATAAGCGGAGGTCTTCTGATGCCTGAAATCTGTGCCCTATCTATATGTCATGGGACTCTCAAACGTGAGACAATGCAGATCTTAAGCCACAAGCATACCCTATAGCTAGCATTGGCCTCATGGGGTCGCGCGCCCGGGTATCACTTCCTGGCTTCGGCATGTTTACGCTACAAGCGTAAGCAGAGAGTCGTCTGCGCGCATGAATCGCAGGCCTTGGGACACTCTGTACTCCGTAGGTAAGTACTATTTTCTTACGGAGTAGGCTCCGCTCTCTGTCGAAGGATTTGCTTTTTGTACAGGGTTCGTGGAACCTTCTCTTGTCCTCGGCGCTCATGCGCTCGTGTCTTGCAGACACGACCTTCAATACCTGCCAAACTATGCTGGAAGTGTCAACATTCAAGTAGGTGTTCATTATTGACATCGTCATCATCTATGGTGGCTGTTCCTGTTGGCTGTACTGCTGTCAAAGAGTCGCACTGTCCTGCTGTGGGGTTTCCAGCTTCAGAAAAAGAGGTATAGATCACCTATTGGGTTGTTGTCAGTCGACAGGTTTAGTCTCCGAGGTCACTTGAAAAGCACATCGGCTCGAAAGGGTGTAACAATAGCCTAGCGCGCTTCTAGAAGCCTGGTCTATCTCTACATAAGCGCTACTAGACTACAGTCCTTCGGGAGCATATGAAAAAAACATAAGCGAAGAATCAGCTGAATTCAAAGCTTGCAGCTTACCATTAATAACAGGCCTAATGACGCATGCTTATCGGTAGGCTATCATGAAGTGAGCTATACACAGGCCGCCTGGACCCAAAAAATGTGTAGCCGGTACAATGAAGATTATATGTATCCCATTGGCTTGAGTACCATTCACAGCAAGTCGCATCAATTCAGCTCTGATTTCGGTCACGGCGACATCAAATGATAGATCACGCAAGAGGCGACAAAACAAACAGACAGCTTGAGCAGTACTAGGATTTAGGCTGGAAAAACTTTGCCATTCGGACCTTTGCTCTATAAATACTTAAGAGCTGGGCGTCGGAATAACCGAGTAATTAGAGTTACCTCAAGTCATATGGTAGCCAGACCCGATCAACATCTGGAAAACTCTATCTATAGATAACACAATACTATTTAGCCTGGTGTGATTGCAGTCTTGCGGGACATTTGGCATTTTCATCCTTTTATCGCCAAAGGGGACTCAAGCATTATACTTACAATTCTCGATTTAGGCCGCAGAAATCCGAACCAATGAAGAGACCCATTCGCCAATGTCCGAGCGTAAGGTAAGTCTAGTCTAGTGGAGCACGTTGATATTGAGCATTTTTATACCTTCAAAGTACAGGAAGTTGGCAGACGCATGATGAGAGTGTGACCGAGGAAGTAAGTACTCCAACTGGAATCGACTAGGTTTATTCTGGATACCTAGGTTAATTGAGGAAGATGCAGGAGTTAGCAATTGGATCTGCAATGAAGCGCTGCCTCCCGCATGCTACCCTGCGTCAGTAGCTCTGGAATCTCTAGCTTCTAAATATGCGACATGCTCTAACCGTCTATTTTACATGTATTGGACCCCTGACAACAGCAGCAGTTGATAAGTTGAAGACACTGGATGGTGTGATTGTTGCTGAGAATCAGGGATCCATCTTCCTCATACTATGAATGTCCCTGTGAGCTGGTTCAGTGCCAGGCTTCTCTCCATAACCATGCAACCCAGCCCGTGCTTACCATCGCGACCTTCCGTCTCGTCACAGGTCCTGACCACCTTCAGTGGGGCAAACCACCAAGGGTACCTTAGCTTAGCGAATAAGCACACGCTCGGACTTCAGTGCGCTACATGCATGATCCACAGTGCCGAGTAATCCAGCGCACAGTAGTCAGTGTTTACCGGAAATAACGACAATAGCCATCTGAATGACTTCATTTTTCCGGAGTTAGTCGTATAAGTCCAGTGCCATAATTCCGCTCCATTGGGATTTGTAATCGGGGCGGGCGCCTATCACAGCCCCACGATAGTGAGAAGGGTGGACCTCAGTGGGGAGATGGGCCCAGATTGAAGAGGGGTAACAGTTCGGAGTATCTAGGTATAAATGGCAAGGCAGCTCATCCTTGTTTCCTGGGAGACAAAGAACGAGACGCTTGAATACTAGCTTCAATTGACAACCGGATTACAGCAACCATGGGCAAGGTTCTTTTGACTGGTATGAATCTTAGCTCTAACCTCCACAAGATGAGTGTTCATCATGAAGCTGACAACACTCAACAGGAGGCAGTGGCTTCATTGCTGCTCACATCATTGATATCCTACTCGAGCATGGGTATGTTATCAATGTCTCACCATGCTCTTAACAACGTCACTGACCGGCTACACCAGATTTGACACTGTAGTCACAGTCAGGTCCGAGGAAAAGGGCCAAAGAATTCTTGATGCCCATCCCGACACACCAAAGGAAAAGCTTTCCTATGTCATTGTCAAGGATGTCGCGGCAGAAGGAGCATTTGATGAGGTATGGTTTCTCGTGCCATCAGCTTCTCTGGAAATCTTTGTGAAGAGGTCTTTGCCAGTTTCAATGCTAAGACGTGAATCTCATTAGGCTGTCAAGTCCGACCCGCCTTTCGATTATGTCCTGCATACCGCGTCTCCCTTCCACCATAACGTTCAAGACCCTGTTAAGGACTTCCTGGACCCAGCCATTAAGGGAACCACAGGAATACTCAAGGCAATCAAGGCCTATGCTCCAACAGTAAAGAGAGTCACTATCACATCCTCTTTCGCTTCGATTATCAATGTCAAGAAGCACGCCAAAGTGTACAGCGAGGCGGACTGGAACCCAGTGACTTGGGAGGAAGCCATGGATCCCCCTCAAACCTACCGTGCAAGCAAGGTGATACACATCCTTTCTTTGTTTGGTCTTGCTTGAATGATGTCTGACTACCTTGCACAGACGTTCGCAGAGAAAGCTGCCTGGGACTTTGTCGAGAAGGAGAAGCCTAATTTCGACATCGCAACGATCAACCCACCTCTTGTGTTTGGGCCTGTCGTGCACTACCTGAACACTTTGGAGGCCATCAACACTTCAAACCAGCGAATCAGTAACTTGATCCAGGGAAAATACAAGGACGCTCTTCCGCCGACCGCCACGTTCCTCTGGGTGGATGTTCGCGATGTTGCGCTCGCACATGTTAGGACGATAGAGGTTCCAGAAGCTGGTGGCCAACGTTTCTTTGTCACCGGCGGTTCTTACTCGAACAAAGATGTCGCGGATGTGATCCGGGAATCATTCCCTGAACTTGAAGGTAAATTGCCTCCGAAGGACGCACCAAGCGATATTCCGGCGGATGTCTATGGCTATGACAACAAGAAATCCATTGAGGTCTTGGGTATCCAGTACCGAACCTTGAAGCAGTCGGTTACTGACACTGCCAAATCACTGTTGGCCATTGGCGCATGAGGGATATGCAGGAACACAGTGTATAGATTTACAATAGACAAGACGGTGGAGCACACTATATAGTAAAGAAAAAAAAAAAAAAAAAGAACATCAATCAAAGTACGATGAATTTACTACTGAGGAAGGACAAGGCTGCATATTGTGAGGTTGTAGTTCCCCGTATCACGTGGCTTGGCGCGCCTTGGTATTGCAACCAAGTTTTCTCCAGCTTCCTCCGGAGATAGAACAACTGTCGAGACACCACACTGCCAAATGCCCGCCATGGCGACAGCCAGGCTATCCCCGACAGCAAACCTGCTGCGGAACTCTCGCCTTTTCGCTCTTCCACAAGCTTTGACGCCACCCCCGCCGCCGGCGACCTCGAGAACTGTCTTTGAGTCCGAGACCGCGACCCTTCCCCATCCTATCCGAGCGTCTATTGTCACACCATCGTCTTCTCTAGCCAGGGGAGATTGGGGCTTGAAAAGACCTCTTCCCGCCAAGACAACCTCCGAAAGATCGTCCAGGCCCGTGGTCAGAATCAATGAACTCGATACCTTCGAACACATCACGGACTTCGAGTCCGCGGCCGATCACACGGTGACCCTGGAGAAATTCCAGGAACTCCATATGCCGATGTCGCTCCCCTCGAAAGTCAATTACGCAACCAGCATCATTCCTAGACACCAGAGTCCCTTCGAGTCGCACGTGGACAACACACAAACCAGCGAAGGCCGTGAGGTGCCCGGAGCCAAACAGTTCAGACATTCCGGTCCCTGGCTTGCTGGGCAAACGGAGGCCAGGTTCCAGGCGTACTTGAAAAAGGTCCGGAAGAACAAGCCGGAACTTTTGCAGAAGCTCCGTGAATATTTTGTTGCCAAGCGCGAGGCCGAGCAAAGGAAGCAAGCACAGGATAACGGGGCGGATTTGGAGGCGCTCGAGCCTGTCGAGGTTACCGATGAAGAATTCCAGGACTATCTCAAGACACTCCGCAACAGTCCGTCTTCTCTAGGCCCCGTCGTATGGGAGCTCCTTGACCTCGCATCCCCGCCTGCTGTACCGAGTTACCGAATTGGCACCACGCACTACGTGTCCCCCGGCACCAAGCTCTCGTCGGCGGAATATGCAGCATCCGGACCCCCGAAGACACATCCCTCGGCGGGTTTGTCCTACTCTAGATCACATGCATTGATCTACAACCATCCCAAGCATGGACCTCAGGCTTATCAACGCCCAGTGGAGGCACGTATCTTGCGACCTAAGGGACGGTTCAAGGGCAAGAGCTCAAAGGCCATTGCTGGTGTTGCTGGTATTGCAGTGGAAGACCTGAATGCTATGACTTTCACGGACCAAGGCTCTCCTGCCGGCGTTGCCTACTTTGACGCATCTATCACCGGTGGTGCTAAATATTGGGTCACCCCTATCCGGGCCTCTGTTGACTCGGAGGGCAGGATTGGCCTGGCTTCTTACCGCGCTAGCGCTACTGCTAAGGCCCCTTACAACATTGATAGCCAGAAAAAGCCTGGGATGTACAGCATTTCCGACGTGGCTCGCGGCGATCAGCGCGTGGTCCCGAGACTGGATGGACAGCGGGGTCCCCAAGCGGACACTGAGGAGGTTGCAAGGAACCTCATGAAGAGCCTTAGCTCATAAAGTATTGGTGTTCCGTCCTCCGACGAGCTTTCTTCATGTTCCAGACATGTCCCTTTAGAGAGGCTTGCTGTATGATTAGGTCTTTGGATGGTAAATGTATAGTTATTTCATTGCTGTTCCTCATTCATTTGTGATATAAAGCCGGCTGCATTTCATTTCAAGCATAAATTAAATTGACTCATGAATATATCAGACACCATGCTAGGCGTGGTCAAAGTGGTTGCCCCGGTTTATGGGGGTGGTCTTGCTCAGAGCTTGGGCATCTACGGAGTACGGAGTAGTGATCTACAACATAGTACTATGTCCAACGTCTTGGCAATATATCACGTGATGTGATTAGGGTTCTAGAGCAGGGTTTGCATAAGCCACGTGACGCGCACACGGCTAAGCGAGGACGGGTAACTTTGAAGATTGAGAGACATAAGGGTATCTTGGTCGGTCTTTCGAACATCCATCCAGCCAGCAACAACCGCCAAAATGGGTCGCGTCCGCACCAAGGTGAGCAAAGCGCGCCGCCGCAGGGAAGGGAAATTATCGATTCTAATGAATTCGCCGAACAGACAGTCAAGCGTTCCGCTAAGGTCATCATCGAGCGTTACTACCCCAAGTTGACGCTCGACTTCGAGACCAACAAGCGTATCTGCGATGAGATCGCTATCATTGCCTCCAAGCGTCTCCGCAACAAGGTTAGTTCGAGCGCGATTTGCGACTGGCAGAAACGGAGGAACGGTAAACTAATTAGAACTCGTTTAGATCGCCGGTTACACTACCCACCTTATGAAGCGTATCCAGCGTGGTCCTGTCCGCGGTATCTCCTTCAAGCTTCAGGAAGAGGAGCGTGAGCGCAAGGATCAGTACGTCCCTGAGGTCTCTGCTCTGGATGTCTCCCAGACCGAGTCCGGCCAGCTCGACGTTGATGCCGACACCAAGGACCTCCTCAAGTCCCTCGGCGTAAGTTAATCCAACACTCGATGTGATGATGGTTGGAATACACGACTAACATGTTCGCGCTTAGTTCGACAACCTGAAGGTCAACCTCGTCCAGGTCTCTCAGCAGCAGGCCCAGGAGCGCCCCCGCCGCTACCGGTAGATCATTTCGCCGTTGAACGGAAAATGAAAAGTTTCGATTGTCTTCGGTCGCTCCATGGCGTTTCCATGCTTGTTCTGGCTGGCTCCCCAGCTGTCGGTTTAGCTTAGAGGCAGTTCCCGGATGAGAAATGAACACGAATTCCGTCAAACAAGGTGTCGCTGATTCCCCGACAGGGGATGATGCTTGATTGCCAATTTGCTCCCATTGTCCGGTCTCCCGGCTGGATATCGTAGAAGATTCTACGGGGTGGTTGTCTTGCGTTGACGCTGGCCTACGGAGATTCTTTCGTAGAATATCAACCCGACGTCGATCTGAGCTATCTGATGCTATCTTACCACCAAGATATCGACATTTGAGAAAAACGCCCCGTATATGCCAAGTTGCGTCATCACTGCCATATGTGAGAGCACCTAGTCCTCGTGAGGTATATATCCTTCGATGGAGCCTACCTTCTCGTCTCTGGGGCACATCTGCGGCGCTATAACTGGAATGCGTATCATTGTTCTCTTGAGCTTGGATTCTGCTACTGTAGAGAGTCGGATGGGTGTCTTCCCGTTTCATAGCAAGCTCTCCTGTGAATGAGTACCACCGTGCACAGTGAGCCTTGTGATGTTATCTACCATATCGCTTGAGTGTTGGGGCTCGTCCATGTGCATGTCACTTAGTGACTGATTACCTCTTGGATAGACACCGAGTCTCTTTCCCTAGAGACAGAAAAGATGTTGCCGTGTGCATTTTCTGCTTGTCTTTCCCACACGGGTTCCTCAGCCTGCTGGACTCGTATATACTTTTCGGCGCATTCGTTTGAGCACCATGTCTCCAGAGCGTGACGATTTCTAGATCGCGGTGCAGAATCAGCCCCTCGGTGTCTTCCTGGGCCTGGATTTGGAGCGCATGATGTAAAGCGATCCCTAGATGGCGGGGTCAGCATCTGGACGGTTTAGATATGAACCAGGTCACTGCTAAGGCCTATTAAAAGGAGGCATGGCGTCTGGCGATTCTCAGTGGGATTGGAGGGGTCTGCTGTAGCGGACGCCGCGTGAATTGACGTTATAGAGATCTTCAAAGTTGGCGATCTCGAGGACATTATCAGGAAATAGGTCCAGGAGTGGGAAGATGGTCTGCGTCACAGGTGGAGATGAAGATGGGAGTTGTGAGGTGTACTCTGTATGTAGTTGGTAGAGGCATGGATTGGACCAGGTTGAAAGTTTGGTCGGGTCGGCAGGAGGCAAACCCCGGATTCACCAGGCAGCTACGGAAGGGGGGTTGAAACAGGGCATGGCTACTGAACTGTTTCAATCTTCATCGTTCATGCAGTGAAGAGGGACGGTCACAGGGCTGCACTACTCGTGGTGGACTACCCCTGTAGTACATTGTATGTACAGATCAGCAATTGCACGGCCCCCAAGCCGCTTACATTGTCAGTGACTTCAGGGAACAACAAGTTGGCTAGCGGTGGATGGTGGGTGGCAGGACAGTCCTTTGGACCTTCTGACAATCTTATTAGCCGCCGATCGCCCCGGGGTGGAGCAGGTGTCCCGCCAGACGGTGACGCCCGTCCAAAGGAGGGCGACTGAAGTGTGAACGCTGTTCCTTACGCCCTCCGTCCGTCCTCTTCCTCTCTTCCTCCTCTCAAGTCAGTTCCCCTCCCTGACACTCCTTCCACATCTTCCTTTGTCTTCCCTTTCCCTTGTCTTACCTCCTAATTCCTGCTTTGGCGGACATTGTTGTCCCCGGATTGCAGTAAGTTCACACATTCCCTTCACTTCCCCTTCCAAACTCCAACACCATCCCCCCTTGCGGTGTTTCCGATCTCCGGAGGTACTATGCTCTGACTACGTCAGTCCACCAGGCTGACATATTACTGTTGTTATTTTTCCTGCCTCCGAAGCATACCTCCTTAGCCTTCCCGCTGTCAAAGCATATCTGCATTCTGCTGCACATGTCTCTGCATTAGATAGTCTTCAGTCTAGTGCTCCACCACCTGCAATTATTGTTCTGCCGTGTCATTTTCGTTCCGCCAGCCTCGCCCTCGCTCCGTCCCTCATCCCCCTCTTCCCCCACGTCCTCCGTGACAGGCCCCGGCTTGCCAGATGTCCAGTCCGCCATTTACGGTCAAAGCGGTCTTCGAATACACTTCGAGCCACGATGACGACCTCAACTTTTCGATCGGCCAGATCATAACCGTCACGGCGGAGGAAGATGCGGAATGGTACTACGGTGAGTATACCGACGACTCGGGGCACAAGCAAGAGGGTATTTTCCCCAAGAACTTTGTGGAAAGATACGAACCTCCGGCTCCTCCGAGGCCGACACGCCCAAGCAGACCGAAGAAGGAAGCCGATGTGGCCCCGCCCCCCGAGCCCGCTGTCGCTGTCGAGCCCCCTGCGCCTGAGCCTCCCCGCGCACCAGAGCCGGAAGTAGAGGAAACACCTGCCCCTGTGCCTCAGCTTCCTCAATCGCCGCCTCCTGCTCTAGCGTCACCTATTCGCGAGTTTCCATCTCCCCCGAAGCCGGCACCTGCCCCGGTTGCTGCCCCCGTTCCTCAGCCCCCTCCAAGTCAAATCAGTGAACCAGCTCCGAAACCATCGACCAAGCCCCCACCTCCCGCTGTTGCTGAGAAGCCGACTGGGTCGTCGTTCAGGGATCGCATTGCAGCCTTCAACAAGCCCGCTGCACCGCCAATTGCACCCTTCAAGCCAGGTGGTTTGAGCGCTCAGAACTCTTCCTTCGTCAAAAAGCCGTTCGTTGCGGCACCTCCAAGTAGAGATGCCTACGTACCCCCGCCCCGGGACCCTCCCCGGAAGATCTACAGAAGGGAGGAGGACCCAGAAGTCCAAGAGCGTGCTGCGAGAGAACCCCCCGTTTCCGAAACCCGGCCACTGTCGAGCGGAGGAGCCGAGGAAGGAGCCGAGGATCAGCCCAAACCGACAAGCTTGAAGGAGCGGATTGCTCTGCTACAGAAGCAGCAGATGGAACAAGCTGCTCGTCACGCCGAAGCCGCCCAGAAGAAGGAGAAAGCCAAACGTCCCCCAAAGAAGCGTCTCGAGTCTCATGAAGAAGCTATGCCCGCGGAGGACATTGCGGCCGAGGCAACTGCAACTGCCGAGCCTGCAAGAGACCATAGTGTTGATACTTTGAAGGCTGGTCACCCTCCGGTTCCACAGGCAGCCATGCCTCCCCCACCTGTGCAGGAGCTGGCCAGCGATGCCAATGACGCCGATGACTCGGCTGCTGCTGATACGGAGGATGCGGAAGAGACGTCTACTAGCAAGGAGGACTATGACGAGCGTGCCCGTGCGGAGACTCAACACGAAGCTCAAGCCGAATCTCAACGGATAGAGGAGCAAGGTGAAGAACATGAGGCCCCCGTTGACGAAGTGGAACAGGAAGAAGAGGAGGCAGAGGAGGAAGAAGAAGAAGAAGAAGAAGAGATAGACCCCGAAGTCAAGCGCAAAATGGAGCTCCGGGAAAGAATGGCCAAGATGAGCGGTGGAATGGGTATGATGGGCTTCTTCGGACCTCCTGGTGGTATGCCAGCTCCTCGCAAGCCGAAGGCACCCGTTGAAGCGGAGAGGCCATCAGGGGAGTACGAGAGAGCAGGCCCAACTGCTGCGCCTCCAGTTCCCATCATGGCTCTACCGGGAATGAATGTGGCCAAGCCTACTGCTACCCCAAGCGTGGAAAAGGAGGAAGAAGAGACCCTGCCGAGTCCTGTGACCGAGCAGCGTCCCCCGCATGAGGTTCCTGATGTCGAGGATGTTGTAGAGGAGGAGCCTCCTCGACGCATGTCGACCGATAGGCCACCTGCGCCCCTAGGTATGGAACGCGCCCGTGATCGAACCATATCAGTGCCTGTCTCCTAACACTGCACATACAGAACGCGCGGCTCCTCCGCCTCCACCTCTCGAAACACGACCGGTGCCACCCCCTCCCCCTCACGATGCGCCTTTGTCTCCTCCGCCTGTGCCAGGACGTAAGTTTGCCGAATATGCCATGGTCCGCGCATGCTGACGCAACATAGATCAAATGATTCCTCCTACCAAGAGCGTCGGGCCTGCTGACCCGGGCGAGGAATCGGATGATGAGCTGTCAATACATGCTAGAAACTTGTCTTTGAATGCTGCGGCGGCCGACCAGCCCTCAAACCAGCCTATTCCGGCACCCCCGATCCCCGATCACCTCGATTCTCGCCGCTCATCGACATACGAGATTATATCTCCGAGATCACCGACTCTCCCCGCTGATAAGAGACTCAGCCGCCCTCCTCCGCCAGTTCCAGGGATTCCCCCGGTGCCCGCTCAGGCTCGACAAGCTCCCCCACCACCTCCCGCCAATATCCGCCGTAGGTCAACCACCGACAGTCGGACCAGCATGACTTCACAGTCCCGCCAAGCTGGCGAGGAGGTAGAAGGCGAAGTCACCGAGTATGATGGCGACTATGACACGGATATCGCATCTGGCGCCAAGTACAAGGATGCACTCAAAGCGCATGGACGTGATTCCAGCTTCGATGAAGGGACGATGGCCGACGACCATTCTCTTCAATCTCCTCGGAGCCCACCGCAGAGTCGCCTTCCTCCTCCCCCTCCCCCTAATGCTCCCCGGGCAGTCCCGCCTCCGCCTCCCATCCAGCCCCCAAGAAGTGCGGGCAGGGCCTCGGTGGAGTCCCCTAGGGGGCCCCCTCCTCCGCCTCCACATCGCGAATTGTCCTACGGCCGTGATGAGGATGAATATGACCCGTACCGTTATTCCGCTCCACAGCATGGATTGCCTACTCCAAGGGCGCCTCCCCCTATGCCCGCTGGGCCGCCGCAGCTACCGCCCGCAATCCCGACCCAGGCTGCGGAAGAAGAGTCAGACGATTTCTATGAAGCGTCGCCGGTGCTATCACAGCCCGAGGCTTCTACCGGCCATCAATCTGAAAAGCGTGCCTCGATGGCGCCCCCGCCTCCCACGTTGCCTCCACCCACACCGCGAAGCAACCGTGCGTCGCTGGATATCCCGAGAGCGCAGCCGAGCATGCGGCGATCCATGGATGTCGCTCGCCCGTCCATCGACCAAGGATACATCGCCACGGACGTTGACTTGGCAGAGAACACACTCTGGTGGACTCAGCATCACACTCCTCCGCCGGTATTCCAGAACCGCCGGGACGTCCTGCTGGAATTCGAGGAGTCCAATTCTTCCAAGCGAGGCGGCAAGACTATGGTGACCAAGGACATCTACGTCCTTTTCATCGATCACTCGCAAACGGTGATCACGGTGAGCTTCGATCCTCGCAATCCCACCGACGCCGCCTTCGAGCAGCGTCACGAGGCTCCTCCCATTCAACCTCGCCAGGACCAACTCGAGAACGCCCATCTGCAGATCGGCACTCGCATTGCGTCTGCTGTCAATGCCATCCAGAACACGACGGTTGCGGATGGCACTCCGTTTGGGCTTGTGCAGCACTTACTCAGTCCCTTGTCAGATGCTCTCCTGCCGGTAGGCACGCGCGCCTATGGTGCATTGGTGTACTCGAATCTGGCCAATGCGTCGGTGCAGCAGAACGACGAGATCCGCGCGGGCGATATCGTCAGCTTCCGCAATGCGCGCTTCCAGGGACATCGCGGCACGATGCACCAGAAGTACAGTGCGGAGGTCGGCAAGCCAGACCACGTGGGTGTTGTGGTTGACTGGGACGGCACAAAGAAGAAGATCCGTGCGTGGGAGCAGGGTCGTGAGAGCAAGAAGGTCAAGGTGGAGAGCTTCAAGCTGAACGACCTGCGCAGTGGCGAATGCAAGGTATGGCGGGTGATGCCGCGCAGCTACGTGGGCTGGGAGAAATAAGCAGCAAGGGTTCGGTCTAGCTGGGTGAGGGACAGGTGGAATCTCCTCTTTCTTGGTGTCCATGGACCAACAAGGCCCGAGGGACAGCCAGGCAGTGAGCTGGATGAGTAAATGATTTGATTCTGGTATATCTAATTGTTACATGATGCAGGGGCTCTGTCACACTTGTGTGAAGTGCTCCGATCTTACATTCTGTTGTATGTACCTATGTTTACCATTGTGCTTAATCTACTGCCGATGGATGTTGTTATTATTAGGCATGGTGCGTGATTGCCAATTTATTGTGATATATGTATACCTGTGCTCTAGCAACCTACTTGTACTCTTCTTGATATACGGAGTACGCCGTCGATGTATATACCTGCCTTAGGCACCAAAGCGGCAAGTCAGGCGCGTGGCAACACCCATTTCCTCATCGGGACCTCCATCTCCATCTCACTCATTTAACCACCACCACTTCCACACCACCACCAATTCCTCCATCATCCACAACCTCAGACATACACAGCTCGCACCACCAAAATGGGCGGCGACCTCAACCTCAAAAAGTGCGTCCCCCCTTCCCTTCCCCCATCCCATACAACCCTCCCCAACCCCAACCCCAACCCCCATCCCAAAACCTAACAAGGCAAACCAAACAGATCATGGCACCCCTCCCTCCTCCGAAACCAAGAGCGCGTGTGGGCGGAAGAAAAACGCGCTCTCGAGGAACGGAAACGCATCGACCAACTGCGTCGCGAACGGGACGAAGAGCGGCAAATCCAAGAACTCCAACGTTTGCAGGAAGATTCAGGGAAACCGAAACAGATCCAGCGCGTGGATTGGATGTATCAGGAACCGTCGGGTGCGGGGGGCATGTATGGGGAGGAAATGGAGGGGTATTTGTTGGGGAAGAGGAGGATTGATGGGATTTTGTTGAAGAGTGGGGAAACGGAGGGGTTGAAGAGGGGGGCGGAGGTGGGGG